>NW_024037059.1:36225866-36301557 GCF_015706575.1 Patiria miniata | reverse complement strand
AATTCAGTTGTGACACTTTTAATATTTAAAATGCATAAAGAAATTTCAACGTACGCGTCTGCAGCATTCTGTTGCCAGCAAGTGGTAGAGTAGGTTAGATTCTTTATTTCATTGAGTGTGAGTGAAATCACGTGACCCTTGCTTCCGGTCGAAAAGGCCAAAACCGGAAGTGGCTTATTTTTAAAAGCGGTAATAGATATGAACTTGCTTTTAACAGTGTTAGTCACTTGGCTGATAGTATTCTTCAAATCATCTATCGATGACGTCATGCAATCTTCGAGCGCCCTCTAGCGACAGGTTGAAAATTTTAAAAATGTATTTTAAATAGATGTCGGTGGCGAAGGTTGTTGGAATCGCCTAAATATTAGTGTATATAATGACCTTGACCCACTTAAGACGTGTGCGAAGTTTAAGGCGAATGACGTCATCAGACCGGAAGTTATAATAAAAAGACTCTTTTTCATTTGAAAATTCCCGAAAAATCAACCATGGCAGTTTTTATATTAGTTTTTACTTTATTTGTCGATTTAAGGGTAGGTCTAAAACATTTCAAAGTTTCGAGGCGATAAGCGAACTCGGACATGCCTGCGCACGCTTAAAACTCAGGTTGACAATACCTCTGCTTTAAAACATGCATTGGACGTCCACAATGTACATGTACATGCGCGTACGTTGTACATCGCGTATGTCAGTCCGCCCGCGGCGCACGTGTTGCTGAGGTCAAATCCTGTCCACAGTGACCGTTTTAGCCGATTTTCGGCTAACTTTGACAGATTTTATGTTCATGTATAGTCAGGGCGTATTATTGATAAAAAAAATCATAATGCGGAAAAGCCCTATGTTCTGTTGCAAACAGACATAGATCTCTAGTTTTTTCTTTTTTTTCTCCTTTTTCAGCCTTTTTTTCCATAGGTTTAACACACGTTTATTCTACCAGGCCACTTTGGCACTTTTTTGAATCCGATTGATTTCAGACTTGGTACATACTTAGAACCACCACACAGATGGTCCTAGAAGAAATTTGTGATCGTGACGTCATCAGGTGTCAGGTTACGTGACATTAAAGATGCATTTTTCCCCATATGTTTTGTACACGTTTTAAAACACCAGTTTGGCATCTTCGAAAATCCGATCGACTTAAAGGGAATATACATCATTTGCTTTTGCTGTAATTTTCAGAAATGGATGGAATTGGGGGGTTGGAAATATATAGCAAATATAGTTACACTCACAATTTTGAGGTTTTGGGTTCGAAAATGCTATAAAACCTAGAAAAACAATCATTTTCCTGTAGTCTGGTTCCCTGACTCCATATAAGAAGAAACAGTGTGGTTTACATACATTGGGGAATTGTAAGGTCAGGGAACCAGTCTAGCTGGCTCGTACCCGTTCATAGGTTTGTAATCGATTGCAAACAAGTGCGATGGTCAATTGGGGCCAGTATTTAAAAAAAAAAAGCCAGTTTTTTCCAACGCTGATCGGCCGATCAGCGTTGGAAATTGATACAAAAATACCCTTTTCTTGAAAATGACAGTATACCAGGTGCCACGATTTTACAGGATGCTTTACACTGTCATTCACTAACAGTCCAGCAAGGTATTTCAAAATGATTTGGTAGTTATTTTTTTGATGTTTGCAAATGTTGTATTTTCCCTTTAAGACTTGATTTATACTTAGACCACCACCCACAGATGGTCCTAGATGAAATTCGTGATCGTGACGTCATCAGGTGTCAGGTTACGTCACATTAAAGATGCATTTTTTTCCCATAGGGTTTGTACATGTTTTAAAACGCTCTATTTCGGCACTTTCGTAAATCCGATCGACGTTACACTTGGTACACATCTTAGACCATCATCCACAGATGGTCCTCGAAGAAATTCGTGATCGTGACATCGTTAGGTGTCGCGTTACTTCACATTAAAGATGCACATTTTCCCCATAGGTTTTGTACACGTTTTGAAACGCTCCACTTTGGCACTTTCGTAAATTTGATCGACTATATACTTGGCACACACTTAGACCACTACCCACAGATGGTCCTAGAAGAAATTCGTCATCATAGCATCATGAGGTGTCAGGTTACGTAGCATTAAAGATGCATTTTTACGCCATAGGTTTTGTACACGTTTTCCTTCAATCAGTACATTTTGGCACTTTCATAGATCTGATTGACTTCAGACTTGGCAGACACGCATATCACCAACCGCAGATGGTCCTATAAGGTTTTCGTCATGTTGACGTCATCAGGTGTCATGTGAGGGCGCCCTAACTTTTGCATTTGTTGCAGCCCTGTAACTTTGCAAGTATGGGTCCGATTGCGTTGAAACTTTGCATGCCCTCACATTGGGGTGTGTTTCGTGTGGCAATATAGGTGACGTCATCGCGACGTCATTAGCTGTCATGTGAGGGCGCCCTAACTTTGCAGAATTTCCATATCCCCACGAGTATGCATCCGATTTGGTTGAAGCTTTGCATTCACACAAACTTGAATCCGTTATACACCAGAATATAGGTTAAGTCAAGGTGACGTCATCGGTCGTCATGTGAGGGCGCCCTAACATAGCATCATTTGCAGCCGTATATCTTTGTAAGCATGGGTCCCATTGCGTTGAAACTTTGAATGCCCTCATATTGGGAAGTGTTAATGTGAAAATATCGGCGGCGACAGTATCACTTCTGTGGTCGTCATGTGAGGGCGCCCTAACCTTGCTTCTTTTAAAGCCCTTTATCTCCGCAACTATTCGTCCGATTCGGTTGAAACTTTGCATGCACTAATATTCATAATCTCATGTCCTTGTCAAATAATGTAACAGTCGAAACAGCTTGTGTTTGTCCACAAACACATTTCTAGTTTTTTTTTTTCTCCTTTTTCAGACTTTTTCCCGTAGGTTTAACACACGTTTCTTCTGGCAGTCCACTTTGCCACTTTTATAAATCCGATTGATTTCAGACTTGGTACATACTTAGAACACCACCCACAGATGGTCCTAGAAGAAATTTGTGATCGTGACGTCATCAGGTGTCATGTTACGTCACATTAAAGATGCATTTTTCCCCATATGTTTTGTACACGTTTTAAAACACTCCAGTTTGGTATCTTCGTAAATCCGATCGACTTTAAACTTAAATTATAATTAGACTACCACCCACAAATGGGCCAAGAAGAAATTCGTGATCGTGACGTCATCAAGAGTCAGGTTTCGTCACATTAAAGATGCTTATTTCCCCATAGGGTTTGTACATGTTTTAAAACGCTCCATTTCGGCACTTTCGTAAATCTGATCGACGTTACACTTGGTACACACTTAGACCATCACCCACAAATGGTCCTTGAAGAAATTCGTGATCATGACGTCATCAGGTGTCACGTTAGTTCACATTAAAGATGCACATTTTCCCCATAGGTTTTGTACACGTTTTGAAACGCTTCACTTTTTGGCACTTTCGTAAATTTGATCGATTTTATACTTGATACACACTTAGACAACCACCCACAGATGGTCCTAGAAGAAATTTGTGATCGTGACGCCATCAGGTGTTTGGTTACGTCACATTAAAGATGCATTTTTCCCCATATGTTTTGTACACGTTTTAAAACACTCCACTTTGGCCTCTTCGTAAATCCGATCGACCTCAGACTTGATACATACCTAGACCACCACCCACAGATGGTCCTAGAAGAAATTTGTGATCGTGACGTCATCAGGTGTTGGGTTACGTCACATTAAAGATGAATTTTCCCCATAGGGTTTGTACACGTTATAAAACACTCCACTTTGGCACTTTTGTAAATCCGATCGACCTCAGACTTGATACATACTTAGACCACCACCCACAGATGGTCCTAGAAGAAAATTGTGATCGTGACGTCATCAGGTGTTGGGTTACGTCACATTAAAGATGCATTTTCCCCATAGGGTTTGTACACGTTTTAAAACATTCTACTTTGGCACTTTTGTAAATCCGATCCACGTTAGACTTGGTACACACTTAGACCACCACCCACAGATGGTCCTAGAAGAAATTCGTGATCGTGACATCATCAGGTGTAAGGTTACTTCACATTAAAGATGCATTTTTCCCCGTAGGTTTTGTACACGTTTTTCTTCAAATCATACTTTGGCTCTATATGTCTGATTGACTTTTCACTTGGCAGATGACATTCGAAGTGACTTCATCAAGTGTTCATCATGTGCACGGAGTATTTTAAATATCCGAAACAGCTTGTGTTTGTCCACAAACACATTTCTAGTTTTTTTTCATCTTCTTTCTTCTTTTTGTCGCCTAAACCCCATAGACTTTGTGCACGTTTTTTCTGGCCTCCACTTTTGGCATTAATCTTTGTCATACATCATTCTAAGTTTGCATAAGCATAGTCCCTATAGCAAAGATGTGTCCCGAAGATTGACGTCATGGTGACGTCATCGACTAATTTATTATAGATTTTTGAATATTTAATTTTTCCCATAGACTTTGTACACAGAAATTTAGAAAAAAATGTCGATTTTCAAAGGGCATTTTTGACTTTTTGCCAGTCATTCATTTGCACCAATCTTTGTCCAAGCAAAGACCCTAATTCAAACAACATTGTGTAATGATGACGTCATGATGACGTCATCCGGTGTGTATTTATAGGCAATTAAATTGTGACACTTTTAATATTTAAAAATGCATAAGAAATCAACCGTACGCGTCCGCAGCATTCTGTTACCGGCAAGTGGTAGAGTAGGTTGAGGTCTTTATTTCATTCAGTGTGCGTGAAATCACGTGACCCTTGCTTCCGGTCGAAAAAGGCCAAAACCGGAAGTGGCTTATTATTTGAAAATGGTAATAGATATGAACTTGCTTTTAACGGTGTTAGTCTCTTGGCTAAAAGTATTCTTCAAATCATCTACCAATGACGTCATGCAATCTTCGAGCGCCCTCTAACGACAGGTTGAAACTTTGCAAAAATGTATTTTGAATAGATGTCTGTGGCGAAGTTTGTCGGAATCGCCTAAATATTGGTGTATATGATGACCTTGATCCGCTTAAGACGTGTGCGAAGTTTTAGGCGAATGACGTCATCGGACCGGAAGTTATAATAAAAAGACCCTTTTTCATTTGAAAATTCCTGAAAAATCAACCATGGCAGTTTTTATGTTAGTTTTTACTTTAATTGTCGATTTAAGGGTAGGTCTAAAACATTTCAAAGCTTCGAGGCAATAAGCGAACTCGGACATGCCCTGCGCACGCTTAAAACTACAGGTTAACAACACCTCTGCTCTAAAACATGCACAGAACGTCTATATGTACATACATGTACGTTACGCACATACATCCTATGTCAGTCAGCCTGCAGAGCACGTGTTGCCGAGGTCAAATCCTGTCCACATCACAGTGACCGTTTTAGCCGATTTTCGGCTAACTTTGACAGATTTTATGTTCATGCATGCGCATAGTCAGGGACGTATAATAAAAAATCAGAATGCCGAAAAGCCCTATGTTACGTATTTAAAGGTGCAGTTTTTCTGCAGTGGGATTTTCCACAAGTCTTTTCCTATACAACACTGATATCTTACTGAGTAGTTCTGAACTTCAGCCGAGAATTACTATGAGAAGGAAATAGAAATCGTACTTTTTTTCGCACTGTCATTCGATTGAACATATTCCTAAGGGTCAGAATATCAAGTCATATTTCATAAAAATGTTTCAGTTCAAAGGCAATTTACAAATTTAAAGGTGCAATTTTTCTGCAGTGGGATTTTTTTTAGCCCGTTAACTTTGTACACGTGTTAGCCCATTGACTTTGTACACGTTTTCAAGCCACCATTTCTATAACTTGGCGATCTGGAATCGTCATCAATGTTACAGCCAAGGAAGACCCTCATACAAAAATTATGCCAAGACTATGACGTCATGATGACGTCATCACCTAATTTTTTTTATTGATTTTTGAAAATTGACGTGCATATTATGAAGTCCTATATCTACAGAACTGTAAGTCTGATTGGGTTGAAACTTGGTATGTGGCTAGACCGGGATGTGTTATAGGTAAAAAAAAAAATTAAGTGACGCCATGATGACGTCATCCGGAGATTTTATATGAATATTTGAAGTTTTTGACCTTTTAGCCATATCTCATGAACGTAACATGCAAAATTCAAAATTCTTTGTGTATTTGGTCTGTTAGGTAAAAGGTATTTGCACAACATTTTGAACAAAATATCTGACATCATTATGACGTCATAAAAATGTGATTTTTCAAAATACATATAAGGAAAGGTCTGACTGTCATAAAACTTAGTGGGTAGGTAAATAATGGTACTAGTATACAAAGTTTAAAGTGACGTCACGATGACGTCATCGTGTGTTTTTTATAATTTTTAGATATTTATAATTTAATTCTGCTTCCACAAATTACACACTTTCTTTCATCGGATTGACATTCAACTTGGTTCAAACCAAAATCACAATGACAAAGTGTGCATTGAGAAGGGTCTTAAGGATGACGTCATTGCAGGGCAAGTGACATCATTTGATAAAATTATACTTTACGAATTATTCTAAGCGTTTTGAACAACCTTTAACTGCATGAAGCAAACTGACTGCAAAAGGACAAACGAAACAAATATTTGTAAAATGCGAAAAAGCCCTGTGTTCTGTTTGCAAACAGACATACAGCTCTAGTTTCTTCTTACAATTCTTAAAATTCAGCGTTATGTATGCCAACAGAGGAAAGACAATTTCAAGATGTTTACTTTGTTGTGATTAATTGACCATTGTACAGAAAGGTGTAAGGGAAATAAATATTACTTGTGGGTTTAAGGTAACGATTAGGAGTATCTGCGCAATTAACATTTTCAAATTGTACTTTTATTTCAAAAATATTTAGGCCCACTTTTGGGGGGACAAAATGTATATTGACACCAGCCATATGAATACATTTTGTCCAAATGGTACGTGGAAAATTATAGGTCTACAAGAGACGGCGAGAAAAGCTATTTTCCTTCTTTAAAAATCCGATTTTGATTTTGGGAAGAGTCCGGTCAATTTAAGTTAAAACCTAGAACAAATTGCAATAGAAACCATTCAAGCGTCAAACAACTTCAAATAAAATACAAACAACATGTTAAAAATCTTATTGTTTCTAGGGAGTGGAAAGGTGTTTTCAAGCATATTTTTGAGATTAAAATTTGGGACATTTTGTCCTCGAACAGTTTGTCTGGTGACTTGCTTCGATTTGCATTCCTATATATAAGCTAATGTTTAGGATTCATGACCACGGGAAGTCTAAAAAACAGTGCATGCATGAACCATTTTCAAAGTAAAGCCGAAAAATCTTTATTTAAAGATTATTGATTTGAGCGCCTGAAAATGATTTATTGGATTTAGGCTAGTTGGATTTGGTTAAGAGCATTTCAGGAAGTACTGGGTTCAGGTTGTGATGCTTACAGTACATTTGTTAGTACATGAAAATATGAAACAAAACATCTCAAAACACTTTGGTCACAATTAGAACAAAGAATTCTGTGAGGTTGATGAGAAACAGATGTAATTCTGTACATGAGCTTTGCATGTACGTCACACATTTTTTTCATTAATTACATTTTGTAATTTAAACAGCTAAATTGTGAAGACCGTGATCGAGGTATGAAAATTGATTGAGATAATCAGCTTCTTGACAGTTCAAGAGTGGAATGCACTACTCCAGAAAAGCATACTTGAGTCCCGACGAAAGAAATGATTCTTTGGATGGAAAAGACCTCGCGTTGTTATTACTTTTAAAAATGATATCAATGGCATGGTCCACAACCCCCCCCCTCCCCCCCCCTCCCGGCCTAAGGCTTTGATCTGGGGCACGTATGTTATTTTAAGAGGTTATACACTTGTCACACTGCGTAATTTCTTTTCTCTAAAGCCCAGAAATCAGCTAAAGATTTAATCCAGTTAATTTGTGTTCATTAATTTTTAATTTATAGGTTATTTCTAAGTTATGCCAGTAACCTAATTCAACACAAAACGAACACACAAATCTGGGATTTCGGATGTTTTCCCTAATATTTAAATTTCGACCCCAGCCTATTGGCGTAGACACTTACATTTTAAATTGAGAGTGTATATCATTTCCCGGCCTCATTTCAAGTAGACCTGTTTATGCAAAGATTTTCCATGAAATAAATGGTTTATTGAGCAAAAAGTAATTTATTTTAACCAACAAATAATTCAGGCAGAATTTTTTTTCTTCCATTTCTTGATTTTTTTCAAGTAATTATCCTATAGTATTTGGCGACAGTGTAAAGTATAAATTGTAATAATAGGTGGACATAGAAAAGTCATCTGCTGTGATCAGTCGTGTCTCGCAAAGTCTCATACGTGATGTGAAAGGATTTTCTGACGGGTAACGGACGCAAAAGAAAACATGACACCCTCCATACGACGGGTGATGACAAATTAGTAGCGAAAAAGTGAATAAAAGCACTTTTCCACTCCTTTGATGAAATTAGATTTTCAGTACATTAAATATTGATGTTTCCATAGCGTGATAATATTAAAATAAAATATATTGCAATTTGTTCTAGATCAGGCCCCAGGGCATCTGGTTATTGGGCGGGTTTGTAAATAACAATGTGCACTTTCAACAATTACCAATCCGTTCTGAATTGAAGAGAGCAGTCGTCTTTTGCTCCCCAATATTCAACAAGCCTAAATTTTCGGTGTCGTACTGGAGATGAAAGGCTGATAGATGATAAAATAAATACTGGAACTGGTCATGATTTACTGGTACCCAGCAGATTATCATCTACTGGGTTAATCATTAAAGAGTGGAAGATTTCACTCTACCAAAAATCGATGCTTCAAAGTAATATTTGCTTATAGAACCCCTCATTGCTTGCTGAAGTGAAGGGGCGATATCTGGACCAATGTCCTTGCATGTCACAGGCAAGCAGTTAGGTCCAAGATGTCTGTAAATAAAAGAATACACACAAGAGAGAGAAAACAACTACAGCGTGTGTCAATAAAAACGCAGGATTCAAAGCGATTTTTTTTCTGAGAAAATTATGCTACTGGTGTGCCTAATTTGATAAGGATTTGATTGTCCATAATTTCATCTTTGACAAGAGTTTTGTTTGGTGGAATTTGGACTTTTGGTTCAAAAGTTATGACAAGTTTTGTGAAGCCCTTCTGAAGCGGGTTGGTCTGATTCAATGACCTTAACACAACGACCAGTTATGCAGGTATTCATTGAAGACAATTAAACCAGAACAAAATTTTCTTTGAAACAACTGATGATAAGTATCACTTAAATTTAATAACTGGACTATCATTGTTTCAAAGCATCATGAATTATTGACTAATAACATTGATTGTGGACTAAAGGATTATGTAAGCCTAATCCTGCCACACATGTCCTTCTTTGTGATCCACAAATACTCGTTTCACCTGTACTGAATTCAAACCTTTCATTATCATTAGGTATGTGTGATTAGGTATGTGTGATTTCACAAATCAGACCAGCTTGGAATTTATAACCCTTCTTCAATGTACTCTATCTCTGGACAGGATTGTCCAAATGAGATGGGATAAAAAGCATAGTGAAGAGAAGGAAAGGTACTTTGAAAAGAGGGTTAACATTATGATGAATAGGGGTGGTTTATATTCTTAATATTTTTGTTTCTAATCCTGCGTTTTCATTGACACACGCTGTATAACGAAAAGTGAGGGGAAATGAAACTGGACGAAGTAAAGCAGTAAGTGAGATAGATCTTTACACTCGGCATTGCGTGCAAGAACCTGAATTGACTCGCCTAGCCAGAAGAAATGGTTAAATAACGACTTGCGTCTAAAATAGAGCGTGTTTAAGATTTTTGGAAAGTTAAATCTTGCCTCGGTAACTTTAAAGGGTTGGTTTTAACTTCATATTTGTAGCCTTAAACATGTCAATAATAAATTTAGAGGGGTTACCATTTCCGTGAAAGTTTGTATACTGCGTTAGCAAAATGTCTCATCAAGGTTGTTCTCCCTTTGTTTTTGTTTTTTCTTCTTCTCTCCAGTGGTTCATAGAGCTGAAAGATATCAAAGAGTACAAAACCAAGAAGGATATTTTTATGCTTGCGGAGTATGGTAAGTACTGGAGCTGATTACTTATCTCATTTTGGTTCCATATTCACACATGTGGTTTGTGCAATCTTTTAGAAAGCTTTTCTGAATTAAAAACAAAAATTAACTGGAAATTGAAGCATAGCACAGCTGCTATTTTGGCTTCCACTATTTTTTCTTTGTGGATTGTTGTGATAATGGATTAGTATTGTGCTGTTTTTATATATGACCCTGTGAAACAGCTTGCACTGCCCTTCCAAGAAAATGGTATTGTCCACCATCGTTACAATGCAAATGAATGTCCACTAAACTGTGTTAAATTGCGGAGGAACCATTTGAGTGGGTCAGCTCCCGAGTTCACACAGGGAGAGCAGCATGATTCGTTCCTCCAGTAATATAGTAGGAATCTTAATATATTTTAGGTAAGTTCTTTACATAATTTTGTATTATCAGGCTTATTAGTGTATACTTAAAGGCTTGCAGCTTGTGCCAAACTTTGCTGAATTTGAAGTTGGGTGCCTTGCAGAGAGACCTCTCTTTTAAACGTATCCTCCAAAGCCCATTTGGCTGGTACTGCAGAATGACTGGTGCTGCTGCTGACGCCATGATGTCACCTGTGTGGAGTTGTGCAATGAAACATCTGTGACTGTGCCAGGGCAAGTCATTACATACATCAGCCAGTGCACAACTGTAGACTTCACAATTGGGAGATGAGGTTTGAATTTAAGATAAAACCACTTCTGTTTCTTTCTGTTTCTGTGCCTTAAAGAGGTTCTGGCTTTGATTGACATCCCTATGGAGTTCCTGAAGAAATTAGACGAAGATGCTGCAAAAATTGTGTAACAATTCGGCGCTTTTAACCGTTGCCAAAGGACTGGGGAAAAAAAGCGGTTTCAGCTCTTTGCCAAACAAAGGAAATATAACCAAATGTAAGACCAGCAGGACCATTGCCTTAATGCCCCATGTAAGTAAGATGTAAATGCACATCATCAGTGACAGGCTGAGATCACATTTTCCTACGGAACAAGCTGGATTTCCGAAGAGGCCATGGAACACATTGCAAGTTTTTGTCACATCATGGAGTAATGCCATGAATGTAGAAGGAACCTTTGGCTGTGTTTCATTGACCACAGCAAAGCTTTTAACTTTGTGCAGCTCAATTACTTTGTGGACTTGCCCTGAAAGAAATTGAAATCCCTTGTCATTAAATCCAGCTAATCATCTTTACGGTGGACATCAGTCAGGGTGTGAGGCAAGGTTGTATCTATCTACATCTATCTTAAACCTTTATCCTGACTACATTATGATACGAGCACTGGACAATTGGACTGATGGTCTGTCGATGTGAAAGCTCAGCAGACTGTATTATATGCTCATGCTACTGCACTTTATTTGCCTCATCCGTGCTCAACATGAGAGAACATACGGGTAGAGTAAAAAGAAAGTAAAATGGAGCCCTGCACCTGTGTTTCAGTGTTCCCAAAACTAAGCTGGTGATTGGCTAGACGGAAGCTGAAGATCTACTCCTCGTTGATATGGCCAGGTACATCAACTAACTTCCTTGGTGGCATGATATCTGCTGAAGGTGGCTGTAGAAAAAGATTGTAAATGCAAGGGTCTGGCTGCTAAACTACATAGATTAGTGGCTGTTAATGAATTGATTGTTGGTTGGTTTAATCATCCACTCCGTTATTTGTTAGAACACTTGTGGGGCTTGAGCTGCCATTCGATATGGTCTTTTAAAATTTCTGATCAAGGCGCCGTAAGTAATTTTGAACTACAAGATACATAACTCCGGACACCAGGTTTCACTCTTGTGCTTTGCAAATGCCTTGGAGTTGTAGGCAGATGCACACTTGTGTGTACGTGTTTAAGTAATTAATTGAGATTCGAAAGTGGAAAAACTTGTCCTTTTGCCTATTCCGTTTCAAATTCTGTATCAAATTAGGCAGGACTTAAACCCCCCATCCAAAATCCAAAACAGAACAAAGAAAACAAAACCCATCCCTTTTTGCCTGTGACATCATTTTTTCCCTATTGTTGTGTACATTGTTGTCTCATTTGTTTGCAAGCATTTATGTTGGCCAACTGTTATTGCATATTAGTTGGGGAGGACTGTAGGGTTCCCATGTACCCCTGGACATATTTTCTAAACCTACTTTTTTGTAATCCAAAAGGTATCCTGAAATAGAACTTTTTTGTTCCCCAGATCATATGTTGTTTCATGGGGTTCATTTGGCGGCCATCTTGGATTTCGACGAAAATCGATTATTGACATGAGTTTTGTAACGGGGATCTAAGAATGACAAAATTTAATGACAAATGAACACGTTTTTCGGAGTAATTTGGGTGTCGGGAATCAATTGAAAATCAGGAGTGGAACCACTCAGACTGCCTCGTAGCCAGCAAAGCGAAGCTCGTACCCAGAGAGGACTCGGCACTTTGTCGACAGTCTTGATGTGGCTCTGGCAGAACCTACAGGCGGTGATGACACTTTACAGGAATCTGATTGGCCCCACTTGGTCGATGGTCTAAACCTCGCCCACTTCTTCAAACAGGAAGAGAAGGACGTAAGGACGCCGAGTCAAACTTGGAAGAAATAGAATCAGTGACAAAAAGCCAAAAGAAGCCATCCAAGACCTGCCAGTCATGGGAGAGGCTAGACATCCACACTGCCCTCACAACTGGAAGAGTTCAGAAAAGCCACAGGCTGCCTTGCTTGTTGACGGTATCCTACCCTGACGGTATCCTTCCCTGAAGTCCTAATAACCAGTGCTGCTGCGTCGCCTTCATGAACTCCTCTGCCTCTGCTGGGAAAAGGGCAACATTCCACAGGGATATGCGTGATGCAAACAACGTCACTTTGTACAGAAAGAAGGGCAATAGCTGCGATTGTAAAACCTATCGCAGAATCTCTCAGCTCAGCTTAGTCGGAAAGGTCTTCTCACGCATTGTCCTGACCCGTCTACAGAGCCTCACGTCACGTGTCAACCAGGAGTAGCAGTGTGGCATTAGAGCGGGCAGACCCACTGTGGATATATTCTCACTTCGCCAGTTGCAGGAGAAGTTTCAGGAGCAGCAAATGCCACTCTATACTGCTTTCATAGACCTGACAAAAGGTTTAGGAACTGGTCAGCAGTTAGTGGGCTCTTCAAACTGCTGCAGGGGATCGGCTGCCACCCTAGGGATGGGCATGATACCATCCTTCCACGAGGGCGTGAACTTCAACGGTGTAACATAAGATACCTTCCCATTGAGAAGTAAAGTAAAATAGGGCTGCGTACGTGTTGGCTCCCACTCTCTTTGGTATGCTCTTCTTATAATGTGCCTAGTACCTACGCTTTTGGAGGCTGCACCAGTTTGCATACCCAAGTTGATGATGCATTGGTTGGCGTCCCACAATAAAGCCCCACTCCAGCGGCTCATCGATTGTCCCGCGCCTGCAATCAATTTTGGGCCGACCATCAACATGATAAAGACCAATATCATGACCCAGAACATTGTAGACTGCCATCACCACCAACGGACACGTTCTTTAGGGGGTAGATACCTTGACCTACCTCGTATCAGCCATCTCCAACACACTGTCTCTTGACACAGAGCTCAACAGCAGAATAGCCAAGCATCACGTGACTGTGCACACCAAGATGCAAGTGTACCAGGCCTGTGTTCTCAGGGCACTCGGCTGTGAAACCTAAACACCCTATGCCGGTCAGGGAGAAGAGACTAAACAGCTTCCACTTCCGATGCCTCAGACGCATGCTCTGCATAAGCTGGCAGGATTAAGTGACCAACACGGAGGTTTTAGAGCATGCACGTTTGCTTACCTAGGCATGGAGACGTCTTTAATAGCTTGGGCTATGTCAAGAGGATGGTCGGCGCCTAAAATGATCTCCTCTATGGAGAATTTGCCGAAGGTTCAAGATCTGTAGGGCGACGCTGTTTCCGCTTTAAGGACATCTGCAAGATAGGAATAGGCCGCGTGCAGGAAGGTGTCGAGGTTGGCCGACGATGCTAGAAATCTTCCTGACTGACAAAGGGAGCCACACAAAAGGCGGGTATGTTCATCTCAGGCGCCCTCATCCTTGACCTGCACTCGCTGTGATAGAGACTGCCACTCAAGAGTGGGTCTTTGCAATTCATAATAGAATGTGCGTGATAGCTAAACTTCTTTGGTTGTGCTACAACCATCGTCAGCTATGACGTAGTGTTTGCCATAGTAGTAGTACTATTCCAGTGGAAAGGAATAGTGGAAGAGCATCAATAGATTGATTATGATGAGTATTAGAGATTGATTACGAACAAGAAATTGTTCTAATACACTTGTCTTCTTCAGCGACATGAGAAGCTAGAGAAGTGGTCATCAATGACATTTCATCGTCATACTGAACGTCTTAGTCGTAATCTTAAAAAATTAAAAAAAACTCGTCATAACCAATCTCCCTTGATGCTCTTCCACTTTTCATCTTCCGCCTCCTCAACAGTTTTCTGGTGCGAAGTCAGTGAGTAAAAGGGAAGGGATGGCCGCACCATACTGGCATGATTATTCACATCCGCACTCAGCATTGCCAGCTACAAGACTAAGCCTACACCTTAATTGGGCTTCGTATAATGCCTAGTTCAAAATAACAGATTTTCGTCGAAGCCCAAGATGGCCGCCAAATAAAACCCAATGGTATGAGATTTTATCTTGCTTACATCAAAAATCATTTACTAAACTCCATAATCGTATGTTGGAAAAATGTATCCAGGGGTGCATGGAAACCCTATCTTCCTGCTAGATTTTTTTTAGTGTAATAAAGAACTGCACTCAACCTTCCACTTTTTGTTTCACTCAAAAAGCACCTCTCGCTCAAATAGCGACTAATCGGTACAGAATTTCCTTAGCAATCTAGCCAATACCCTTTATTTGAGCCAAAACAGTGGCAATTCATGACAAATGATACCGAAAACAGTTGCACTTTCTAATACGTGCAAAGCTGGGGTTCAACACGCACCCTGCACGTATACAAAAAAAGTGTACCTTTTTTTTCAGTACCATTTGTCATAAATTGCATAATTTTGTACACATTAGTTTTTGGGTCTAACAAGGGGTATGACTGAATTGCTATGGAATTGCTGTACTGATCAGTCGTTAGTCGCAAGATGTGCCCAGTAGTTTTTGAGTGAGACAAACAGTATTAAGATTTGTTTTTTCTTTTTTGGTTGAGTGTAGTTCATAATGGTTTGCAATACACGTACGAAAATCAAGAACGTGTGCCAACAATTTTGTTTCACAGACCCGAAACTCAAGGAAACAGTTCGTCATAAGTTTCAGTCTAATATGGCACATGACATTGGATATGCCATGTTGTGTGTGTTTTCCTACATTGCCGCAGCTAGAAGTGCAGACAGTCATACACGAAAGGAATTGGAAGCAAGGATGGCAGGACGTCGACGCCAATTTCTTCACTCTCCTTGAGCAGTGTTGTGGTTTCGTATCACATTCTGCTTGTTTCTTTGTTGATTGTTACTAGGGTTATTCAATCATGACAATGTAATGTAAATTATAAGGGTGTTTGTAGAAAACAAAGTATACTTGTATGTTAAGTTAAAATGTCTTCCCGGACCTCCAAAAGCTCTCTTTTTTCGGGGTTGAATAATTAACTTTGTGCGTGTTCATAAAGTTATTGTAACATTTGGTGATAAGTGCAATTACATGTAAAGGCACGGTGAGTTTTCGACCCTCCCAAGTCTACTTGCACTCATAGAGCTATATTAAATACTAGAGCGCTGACACATGTACAAAGTGATGCCTGCTGGGCGTCTCAGTGTTTGTGCACAAACCTATAGAAAACTCGAATTTTGTACAGCTGTTTACATAACTGCGTTTGCAGTATATACAGGTTACCGAACGATCAGCAAACGAGCGTTTCATTTTGCTCTGAACAAACGGTGCAACGCGTGTGCGTATCCGCTGGAGATGCTTTTTGCCGTGACGTTTTTTTAACCGTCATGAAGCAATAACTCAGTTACTTGCACTCTACTTGCCCGTAGAACAACTACCAATGCATATTTATCTGGAGATTCGCTTGGAGTTCTCACACACAGTCTTACCAACTATGCATGCTCTGCGGTGTACTCACATGTAATTCCTCAAAAGTTACGTTAAGCTACATACTTACCCTCCGATGCCTCTAATCAATGAGGCCCAGCTTCTTCCCCTAATGCCCAACAATTTGCTGTCTGTGACGAATACAGACGACGTTGGAAGGGGAATTTTCTTACTTTATCCCCGCGGGTTGACGGCGTGTTAATTTTTGTCGGTTTACCGATGATTTGCAATATTCTTCGTCAGAATTATTTCGGAATGCCCCAGCCCTCATCCGAGTCCCTTCGGAACCTGTCGCCAAAGCAAGCAAGGAACGCTACTCCAAATGAAAAATAATACGCCGAAACGAACGAGCTGAGTTTATTTCCGCTGCCGACTTCATTGTAAGCTTGTAAGGTACAACATCACGAACCCCACCACTGAGTCATGTCGCCACTAACTGGGCACTCTTTCCAATATTGCACCAAGCATGGGGCGACTTGCCAAGTTCCCTCGGACGCCCCATACAGACTTGACCATGGAAGGGCTGATAAATGACAAGCCACTCCTCGGAACACTTTCACTCAATTTTGCGGTACCACCAAAATCAATTTTGGTTTTTGTCTCTATTTTTTTTCCAGACAAGAAAGTTTACTCCAGGTTTAAGATGACGAACATTACGTTTTCCCATTACGGCCGTGGGGCCGTCTCCAAAACTTAATGTGGATTGTCGCCGATCGCAGGTGTTCCAAACACAATAATTTTGGAAGCAAGGATTCAATCCTACCTAACGCATTGCTGTACTTACAGATCAGGTCTGAGAAGAATCAACATGTTTTTCAATCGACTTTTTGTCACTCATCAAAGAAGGTGGAATATGGCGGAACATCTTAAATCTGAATATTTTAATCAAATCGCTCAGTAGTCGGTCGGATGTACTTGTAGCTATAGGTGTCTCAAATCCTGTCAATTGGCATTAAATTCCCAAATTGTTTCAAAGAAACATGACCTTGTATGCCTCCCTGTCGGGCTAGGAAGCCACATTAAGTCCTTGTCGAATAGTGAGAATGTGGCAGAAAGCTGCTCATAACGAAAGAAGGTCACAAAGGTGATGATCAGCTTGTAACTGGGTTGAATGAATGGTCGAGTGTTGCTGAAAGATAAACCAGTCATACTGTTGTGTTAAAGGTGCTTTTTTTTCGCGGGAGTTTGAAAACCTTGGACATCTTTTTTAAGCACCTGGACAAGGTGACATTGGTATATACCCAGACATTTTGGACTTTGATCCTAAAGGATTGGAACAGGGAGGGCTACTACTGACCAAATTTTCACTTTTAGTTATCTAAGTGAGAAATACCTGGAAAAACACAGGAACCTCTATTGCTGCCACATCGACTTCCAAAAAGCATTTGATTTGGTTTGGCAGAGGGGCCTATGGAAGGCCAATGGCCTTCTTTGGATACCAAAAGCAAGCTGATATGAATGTTGCATGCACTTGACAAGCCATCGCAGAGTAAATGGCGAGCTCACAGCGTAGTTCAAGTTCCTTCTGGAACTAGTTGTGCTTACGGCCACGTTAAAGAATGCAACTCACAAGATACCCCCAAAATGGTACTAGAAGGCAATGTCAAAGGAGATTAGACCCAGAGGCCGTCCACCAAAACGATGGCTTGACTGCAAGATCAATCCAAAGAAATAACAGCAGCAAGGTTGGCTACGGACAGGAAAGTTTAGCACAACATCGCCATGCAGAAGCCATCACGAGGTCTCCTTTCCTGCGTGGACGGCATTAATCAAGCCAAGTCTTCTTCGGCCGATCTCACGAAACTTGTCTTGTCTTCCTTCTCATCTGAGGACTAAAGACGAGTCCCAGCTCTGCGATGGATCCTAGCGGATGTCTTAGCGTTTCGTGAAATCGGCCCCCCTGAAGGGCCTGCAGAAAGGTTTCCGAGATTTGAGGCGCATTCTAAGTAGACTACAGTTCTTTCAGCGTCCGTTCTTTTCTGCGTAAGCCTAGAGGATTGATGTCATCCTTTGTGGTGGACATTTATCCAACGAAAGACGCTGCAACTATAATAACATTGCAAAACGGCCAAATTCGACGGAAATCTCTGGATCCAGTCATGGCAACTGTAAACCAAGCAAATCGACAAGTATGGCGTCTTAACAACCAAATTTTGATGCCAAAGCTCCTCAGGATGTTTATCCAGAGACACGCCACTTGTAAACTGATTTGAACATTGAACATTCTTTGTTCTAGGAACACACTCCGAAAAACAAGAAGTAGTCATTGCTCCGGAGGATATAAGAAGTTGGTCCAAATGTGAACGACTTGAACTGGTTGCAGCAAAACTGTAACCAATCTAAGTGAAGTGTACAGCTGGATTGTATGTTGCTGCCGTCCAATCAGTGTCGAAACAATTGACCAGGTGTGTGATGAATAAAATGTACATGGTCACAAAGTGAGTCAGTATACGTGGTCACATCGTGGGTCTTTTTCAAGGGCGTTGTCACGCGATAACATTGCCTAAACAGCGTATTGGAAATCTCTAAGGAGAATACTAGCGAAATACCTGTAGAGCACCCCTCCCTCCTCCGTACTGAAGGCTCGCTGCAGATCTAAAGGACCTGCACGCTGTCATGAAATGAGGAAGAAGGTAGTGGGTACACCACGCGCGGCGAGTCGCTTGTGTGAACCTCCACGGTAGGCTTTGGTGAACCATTGGGCGAAGGAATTGCGCCTTACTAAGTGCTACTATGACTTTAGTCACCGATGACTGAGCATCATTGATTTGATAAAGCAGCATTTCAGAAAGAAAATTTCACAGGAAATGTGTCATTGGTACTATCTTTAAAGCGAGAGCTATATGACTTTAAAACACTTATTTTGTCATCTTCTTTTTGGATAGATATCTGATTATTTAGTTTTTTTTTTGCACGGAAGACAGGTGTATTGATAGTTTTTTTGAAGTTATATTGTCGATGTAGGTTTTTTTTCCTGAATGGTAGAAGCAACATTCCATTGAAATGTACATGTACACAAAAAAAATTAACCGTAGTTGTAAAATGTCAAAATTAACTTGGAATTTAATGTTACAATGTATAACATAGTTATTAAATGTATATTGTACTCTTAATAATAATGGCCTTGTTTTTGGACATGTATCAAAATGTATACAGGGATCGTATGTCGGTCACGTGTAAGACAGGGTGCATTATTTTAAAATAAGATAATCCAAGCAAACCTTTTCAATAATCTAATTGTTAACAGTACCACTGATTCAATGGCGTCAGTGCTGACAAATGCACATCCTTCTGGAAAGTCTGTGGGGCCTCCGTTTTAAAACGTATTGCAACAGTTGCGATGCATTGTTTGGACAGTGCAATGTTGTTCCCTCCGAACTTCGAAAAATAACAAAATTACAAATTTGAGTAAAAAATTAAATTTCATATTTTAAAATATGTAGCATCAAAAATATTGATTGGATAGCCAATTTCATAAGCTGCTTTTAGATGAATAGAATACTGAAATTGCTCAATCCGTTCAAAGAATATCACTATTTTAAACACAATGACCCTAAAACACGTCTCGTCCAAAAAAAATGCGATTTTAATAACCGTCGCCACAATTGCCTTAAGAAAAAAACGATAAAACCTTAGTTTAAAAGTTTGGAGTAAATCCGTTTGGAGGCCCGTCTTTAAAAAGATAGTGTGTTCTACAGTTGTTGAAACAAGTATTCTGTCTTTTCTTTGTTCCAAACAGTCAAAACACGCAATAAATTCGGTGTTTTTTTTTTTTACGAGACAGGTTTACACCTGCGTTTAAATGGTGATATTCTTTGAACGAATTTTTTGCTCATATTAAACTATCTTATTTTTATTTTTGGTTCTGCATATTTTTTTTTAAATATGAAATTTTTTTTTTAGGGTTTGGGTTCCGCTTTTTATATTCACCCTGTACCAACCGGTAATTATTTGGATTTTTTTTTATCACACCCTCTATTAAGCGATACACATTTTCTTTTAAGTAATGTATCTTGTTAATTTTGTGCTCAACGTGTAGCTTCAATTTCGTGGTACGTTTAGCTTCATTTCAAGTAAAGTTTATTAGTATTTTGTATCATTTAAGTACATGTATTTTCCATACCGCCCATTGTTGTAGATATTTACTTCCCTGCTAACCGTTCCTCCTGTAATTGTTAGATGTATTCAGTTGCATTTCCCTACAATAAGTTGTATGAAAAGAACATGTAAAAACAGCCTGCACCCTTAAAATCATGAATGATTTCAACTTTTGTATAACCTTCACTGTTTGAAAATCGTTGCCGCTCTGTCATCCATTAAAAGTACAAGTAGGGTATCAAAATGGAAAGTAGTTCATTTCTGAATTAGCTTCTTTGGTACGACCAACTTGTTGTTTTACCTTCGTTCCCTTTGACAACGTGTGAAGCCATGAAACGCAAAACCCGTACCACATGTGAATTAAAATTGATAATTTTCGTATGACGTAATAATTACCTTCAATTCAAAACTTTGATATGTACTTTTTGTTGTGACATATTGATCAGTGTTATATTCATATGTATGAGCATGACTCCTGTATGATACCATGTAGCTGATGAAGTAGTTATGAAATTAATTTGTATGAATTTATGTTACATGCAATAACGTAACTTAAAAGATGTATTGTTGCAAAATTATATTACATGACATATAAAATACATTTCCAGTGTGCATTTTAGTGATATTTTTCTAGCGCTCTGAGGGATTGGCTCAGTTACTCTATTACCATACATAGAACTTGTGAAATGTAAACGACCATAAATAATGGCTTTTAACTAAATTAAAAGAAGAATCAGTGAATCCTAAATCTGTGCTCATGGTTGTGTTTAAATTTTTTCCCAGTCATGTATATTACCAGCCGTCTAAGCCGTGTATTTTTTTTAATAAGTTTTTGCCTGAATTTAAAAATTCTTTTTTTCCAAGTTCATTACCATCGAGTTCAAACGTATCTTTATTTGATTAACTTTTGATTTTTGAAGATTTTTTTTACAATATTCTTTCTGATTCGTAAAAAATACGAATTTATACACAAGGTTGACCCGATGACCCGTGAATGTTTTTAAAAACTTTAATGTGAAATTGTGAAGAGTTTTGTTTAAACATTACGAATTTTTCAGATTTTAGATTTTGTCAAGTTCAAGTTCGTGACCAGGTCCTAACAGCTTATTTCTTTTATTAACTGTTGGATTCCAGAAGAGTTTTTTTACGAAATTCTGCCGGATGTTAAATTTTTTAAGTTCAAGTTCAAAAAAAAAAATTTTTTTTTCAAAATCTAAAGAAAATGCGAAATTTTACCGGATTGTTTTTGTAATCGCTATAGCTGTTTCAAGCTACGATCCATTTCAGCCTCAATCGTCTCGAATTCGGTCAGATTTGTTAAAAAAATTTCAAGTTCAAGTTCAAATTTTTTTTCTAAATTTCTTAAGAAAATTCGAAATTTCAGCGGATTTTTTTTCTTCTGTAATTCCTATAGCTGCGATTAGTTTTACATAGACTACTGTTTTCGATATTTATGAGGCGTAAGGTATCACATCTTAACCATTGTTATCATAGCGCAATCTCATAACTTGCTCCTCGCACAGGAGAGCAACCATCCATTTCTGCCTCAATCGTCTCTAATTCGTTCAGATTTTTAAAAAAATTTCAAGTTCAAGTTCAAATTTTTTTCTTCTAAATTTCTGAAGAAAATTCGAAATTTCAGCGGATTTTTTTTCTTCTGTAATTCCTATAGCTGCGATTAGTTTTACATGACTAACTGTTTATTGATGTTTATGAGGCGTAAGGTATCACATCCTAACCATTGTTATCATAGCGCAATCTCATAACTTGCTCCTCGCACAGGAGAGCAACCATCCATTTCTGCCTCAATCGTCTCTAATTCGTTCAGATTTTTAAAAAAATTCAAGTTCAAGTTCAATTTTTTTTCTTCTAAATTTCTGAAGAAAATTCGAAAATTCAGCGGATTTTTTTTCTTCTGTAATTCCTATAGCTGCGATTAGTTTTACATGACTAACTGTTTATCGATGTTTATGAGGCGTAAGGTATCACATCCTAACCATTGGTATCATAGCGCAATCTCATAACTTGCTCCTCGCACAGGAGAAGCACAGGAGAAGCGACCATCCATTTCTGCCTCAATCGTCTCTAATTCGTTCAGATTTGTTAAAAAAATTTAAGTTCAAGTTCAAACAATTATTGTCTATCATTTCTTAAGAAAATTCGAAATTTTAGAGGATTCTTTTTTATTTATGTTATCGCCTATAGCTGCAGTTGGTTTTACCTAGACTACGGGGTTCGAGTATTCAACGGAACGAGCGTCATTAATGCTTAAATGCTGGGCTCTGGCTACATTTCTGCACGCATTTCACATCCGAAGCACGTGAAACAGAGCTGCGACAACACGGAAAGCGTATCAGCAGAAATGGATCGTTGCTTGGATGTTTCTTGTGTGAGGTTCAGGCAACGAGATTGCGCTATAATAACGACGGTCAGGATGTGATACCCTACGCCTCATACACCTCGAAAACAGTAGCCTTCTAAAATCAACCGTAGCTATAGAGGATAACACAAAACAAATCTGCTTAAATTTCGAATTTTCTTCAAAAATTTAGAGAATATTTTCTGAACTTGAATTTGAAGAATGTAACCAAATCTGACAGAATTCGAGACGATTGAGGCAGAAATGGATCGTTGCTTGGATGTTTCTTGTGCGAGGTTCAGGCAACGAGATTGCGCTATAATAACGACGGTCAGGATGTGATACCCTACACCTCATACACCTCGAAAACAGTAGACTATCTAAAATCAACCGTAGCTATAGGGGATAACACACAAAAAATCTGCTTAAATTTCGAATTTTCTTCAAAAATTTAGAGAACATTTTCTGAACTTGAACTTGAAGAATGTAACCAAATCTGACAGAATTCGAGACGATTGAGGAAGAAATGGGTAAGTTGCTTGGATGTTTCTTGTGCGAGGTTCAGGCAACGAGATTGCGCTATAATAACGACGGTTCAGGATGTGATACCCTACGCCTCATACACCTCGAAAACAGTAGTCTATCTAAAATCAACCGTAGCTATAGGGGATAACACACAAAAAATCTGCTTAAATTTCGAATTTTCTTTAAAAATTTAGAGAATATTTTCTGAACTTGAACTTGAGAAATGTAACCAAATCTGACAGAATTCGAGACGATTGAGGCAGAAATGGGTAAGTTGCTTGGATGTTTCTTGTGCGAGGTTCAGGCAACGAGATTGCGCTATAATAACGACGGTCAGGATGTGATACCCTACGCCTCATACACCTCGAAAACAGTAGCCTTCTAAAATCAACCGTAGCTATAGAGGATAACACAAAACAAATCTGCTTAAATTTCGAATTTTCTTCAAAAATTTAGAGAATATTTTCTGAACTTGAATTTGAAGAATGTAACCAAATCTGACAGAATTCGAGACGATTGAGGCAGAAATGGATCGTTGCTTGGATGTTTCTTGTGCGAGGTTCAGGCAACGAGATTGCGCTATAATAACGACGGTCAGGATGTGATACCCTACGCCTCATACACCTCGAAAACAGTAGCCTTCTAAAATCAACCGTAGCTATAGAGGATAACACAAAAAAATATGCTTAAATTTCGAATTTTCTTCAAAAATTTAGAGAATTTTTCTGAACTTGAATTTGAAGAATGTAACCAAATCTGACAGAATTCGAGACGATTGAGGCAGTAATGGATCGTTGCTTGGATGTTTCTTGTGCGAGGTTCAGGCAATGAGATTGCGCTATAATAACGACGGTCAGGATGTGATACCCTACGCCTCATACACCTCGAAAACAGTAGCCTTCTAAAATCAACCGTAGCTATAGGGGATAACACAGAACAAATCTGCTTAAATTTCGAATTTTCTTCAAAAATTTAGAGAATATTTTCTGAACTTGAATTTGAAGAATGTAACCAAATCTGACAGAATTCGAGACGATTGAGGCAGAAATGGGTAAGTTGCTTGGATGTTTCTTGTGCGAGGTTCAGGCAATGAGATTGCGCTATAATAACGACGGTTCAGGATGTGATACCCTACGCCTCATACACCTCGAAAACAGTAGTCTATCTAAAATCAACCGTAGCTATAGGGGATAACACAGAACAAATCTGCTTAAATTTCGAATTTTCTTCAAAAATTTAGAGAATATTTTCTGAACTTGAATTTGAAGAATGTAACCAAATCTGACAGAATTCGAGACGATTGAGGCAGAAATGGGTAAGTTGCTTGGATGTTTCTTGTGCGAGGTTCAGGCAATGAGATTGCGCTATAATAACGACGGTTCAGGATGTGATACCCTACGCCTCATACACCTCGAAAACAGTAGTCTATGTTAAAACCAACCGCAGCTATAGGGGATTACACACAAAAAATCTGCTTAAATTTCGAATTTTCTTCAAAAATTTAGAGAATATTTTCTGAACTTGAACTTGAGGAATGTAACCAAATCTGACAGAATTCGAGACGATTGAGGAAGAAATGGGTAAGTTGCTTGGATGTTTCTTGTGCGAGGTTCAGGCAATGAGATTGCGCTATAATAACGACGGTCAGGATGTGATACCCTACGCCTCATACACCTCGAAAACAGTAGTCTATGTTAAAATCAACTGTAGCTATAGGGGATTACACACAAAAAAATCCGCCAAAATTTCGAATTTTCTTCAGAAATTAAAAAAAAAAAAAAAAAAAAATCTGAGAAAAATTCCTGATGAAAAAAAATATTCAAAAATGCACATACAATTAAAAAAATCACCGTCAAGAACTGGTGATGAACTTGAACTTGAATAAATTTAAACAAATCGTTCAGAATTTTGTGATGTATATAAATAATCTTCAGAAATGCACAATTTAAAAAAAAATCATCGTTAAGACTTGATGAACTTGAACTTGAAAAAAAAAAATCGGAGGAAAATTCCTGATGAAAATATTCATAAATGCACATACAATTAAAAAAAAAATCACCGTCAAGAACTGGTGATGAACTTGAACTTGAATAAATTTAAACAAATCGTTCAGAATTTCGTGATGTGTTATAAAAAAATCTTCAGAAATGCACAATTTAAAAAAAAAATCACCGTTAAGACTTGGTGATGAACTTGAACTTGAAAAAAATTCTGAATTTCGTTAAAGTGTATTACAAAAATTCTTCAATTTATATATATGTTTTAAATTATTCAATCAATTGAAAAACAACGGGAGTACCAAACAACAAAACATTGGGAAAGATTTTTTTTTCATTTATTATTCTTTTTATTTAGATTGAAGCCGTCATTTACGGTCCGCTTAAGATCTGAAAACCACTTTTTGTTTGTTTGAAGTTTCAAAGACATTTCAGGCTTTAATGAACAGTTGTTTCACTTATATACACTTCGAACCCAACAAGCACGCAAGTCAAAAAATGTACATTGCAAAATTGGCTGAACGTTGAATAAAAAACGAGAATGCATTTGCACAGTTTTTGAACGATACGGAGTCTTCTACATTTCAATAATATTCTAAACATAATTACTGTACTTAGTTTTACAGATTTGTAACATTTGACGTAAAATAACGTATAAAAGTATCTCCGTTTTCAAAACTGCAAAAACTACTACTTTGCAACAACTTTATCAATAAGGAAACCTTGACATAATTCTTTGATAGGCCAACTTTAATTGAAACCCAGTAATTTTAATTGACACAGGTGGTTTATTAGCCAAAATAAATTAGTAAAGATGCCCGTCAGCTAGTAGAAACGAAAATCTCAGTTGACCTAATTTTACGCCTTTCCCGTACTTTTGTACATTTTTAAGGGGCAGGCGTGTTTGCATCTCTTCGTGAAGATGCAATCATCGAGATGCCTTTTTCTGGCGTCATTAATGTTGACCATGTTTTTAAACACAATAGGCAAAAAATACTCAAATTCTCAATTTTGATATGCCCATTCCTTCGTGAAAATTGTGACCAAATTACAAAACAATAGTCATTGCACTCTAAAAATCCTCCGTGGTAGCAATCGTCGGATAAACGCGTCCTTCCATCAATATGGCAACAGTACTGTGTTGAATAAAATCGTCTGTAAGATGCAGCTCAATGACAACCCTGTAATAAGGAAGAATAAACAACAGAATTGTTTGTTTCAAATAATTGGCGACAAAAAAACAGTCGTGTGAAAAATTTACATTCCTAATTTGGCTTGATGGCGCAATCATGCCCTATGAGTTGACACAATTAGCCTATACATGTCTCGCCAGCGTCCTGCCCGGTAAATTTCTTTGCTGGGCAGCTCTGTGATAAATGGTAGGGCGTTTTTCGAGCTCCAGGAATGTTTGGGTTCTCCCTGGACAATTGTCGCAACTTGCATCGTTCATGAGGAATCACAGTTCCCAAAAGAACAAATCAAATGCTTTGCCTCACTACCTGGATCGTCGTATATAGTTCAGCCGGAAAAAGGGGTATCGTGCGGCCTCGGAAATCAATTTCTAATCAACGTCTCTAGGTCAAAACAAATGCGTAGAAAACGATTTGCTATGTTAAAATGTTTTTAAAATGTCCCACGTATTGTTTTTATGGAAATAAGTGCCTTTAATTTTTAATGTTTTATCACTCTAACCTGGCAAATTTCGAGCAGTAAAACTGAATGATGGACATTTTGTTTGAGCACTGTTCGTGTCTGAGTACTTACATTATAATATTATGTTGACGTACTCAAATGATTAATACCAAAGAAATTTCAATTGATGATGCACATAGGCTGACATGAGGCTTTCACTAACGTGCACATAGGCTGACATGAGGCTTTCACTAACGTCAGATAATGATTGATACGTCAGATAATGATTGATAGCCGAATTATGGCCACGCCAACAAAAGGAACCACATACACATATTTTTATTGGGGGGGGTCACTTTTTTTAAATGACCTAATGATGATAAAAAAAGTCAGCAGTTTCATTGTATCTGTGGGCTGTGGGCACGTGCATACACATGTGAGGATTAAACCAAGCATTCCGTCACTGGGCTTGTCCTAGATATACAAATATCAAACATCCCCTTCCAGGCAAGACTAAACTTTCCCAAACAACAAACCACAACGAGTTCACTTATGTTTGACATTTGAGTTTCCTTAATTGTGAATGAATAATACATGTTATACATACCTATTGTCAAAAATATGCCGGCAACATTTGCTGACATCTCTCTGTCTTTATCTGGAAACCGTCTATCCGTCCTTATCATGTAGAACACATTCACATACACTGCTCCTCTCAGACAACCAGCTACTACCATTAACGCTGGCAATAGTGCAACTGGGAGAAATTTGAACTGGGGAAACCAAAACAAGAACCCAATGGTTAAGTACATCTATTGAATTAATATTCATCAATAGAGCTATTACCATACCATGTAAGTATGGACAGAATTTATGCATTCATGCAACACCGCTGCCCTAATCCCTACAAGCTAGGTTATTTCTGTCCAAAGAGGGTCATTCACAGATTGTCAAGGACAACTGTATGTTTTTGTTTATGAATTCAATTATGTCTGGGCTATTTGAATATTTAATTGATATTTTTCTAATGTTAGTGAACTAACACAGGGCTGTCTCAGCAATTGTTTTTGGTGATATCTGGCACGTACAGTTACAAGTACAAGTTTCATCCATTGCATTAGATATTGGGATGTGTACAATTGAGGGTGGTGTCATACAATAATACATGATGCCATTTTCATAGGGCTTCAAATTATGCATCTTCAACGTGACATCACATGACACACGATGACGTCACTTAAACTTTCATATACAATGTAATATAACACATCCCGTTTTAGGTACATACCAAGTTTCAACCCAATGGAACCAGGAAACAATTTTCACCTAGTGGGTTTGTGGTGTGTGTGCCCTTAGGCACGACACTTTGTCACTCATTGCTTCTCTCCACCCAGGAGTAAATGGGTACCTGTGAAGGCAGAGATGGTTATTGTGATTGTTTTAGTTGCTTTTGGCCGAAATGGCAGCATCAAGCTGTATACTCCCCAGGGAGCGAGATGGTATTTGGAATGTTTCATTGGCCCAATAAGCAGGGTTAACGATGTAGCAGCTTGAGCACCAATAATGGTGGATACGCGTGCTTTATAAAAACATTTTTCGTTCGAATTCACCGATTCTTATATTCAATTCGTCCGGCAACATCGATTTAGTACATTTTCCAATGTTTTAATTTCGTCCTTTGTCCGGCAACATCGATTTAATACATTTTCCAATGTTTAATTTCGTCTTATGTCAAACAATTTCAAATTTAGTCCAAACAAATTCAAACAATGAGCATACTTTTTGACCAGGAGTATTAGATTTCGTCTCGTCTACGCCAAATCATGTTATTGAGAACTAAAACTTGTACGGGTGTAACAATGGATAACACTCTCGAAAATAAAAAAGTATATTTACAAACAGTTTGAACAGTTTCATTTCCAAATTTAGTTTCGTACAGATGGTACAGCTTCTCGATTTCTTTACTGTCAAGAGCTTCGGTATGTTTAACGGTATATTCCTTTCCCAAGTACTTTCATGAGTTTCCGGCTGCTACGACACCGCAAAAACGATCTTTGTGTTCTGTGTTTTGATCTTGTTCGTTCGTTAATGCAAGTTTTTGGTCCTCCAATCTAATTAGAAAGGAGTTTAATTTTAGTGTCGCTGAAGCAACAAAGTTGTAGATTAATCGAGAAAATTATAATAGCCAGAAATTGTAAATACTCGAATATTGCTATCATTTACTTACAGCAATACATTTGTATTTTGTTGACGAGCTAGGTCATATTTGTTGACGAGCTAGGTTACATTTGTTTAAAAACCTGCTAAAAGGTGCTAAAAGAAAAAGATTTTTTAAAATTATTTTATTATCATATAATAAATAGAAACAATGAAAATATTAAACGTTTGTGTTTAATGTCATAAAACATGCAAGCTTAATCAATGTGGTATGAAATCAAATGGTGAAAGTTATAAGACTTGTATCGTGTGTAGGGATGAAATAAACCAAAAATTATTCGCATTATTATTCGCAATCAAACGTTTGTAAAGTTTGTAAAAGTGACGATCTAAGCATCAAACCAAACCGTGAAAAATACAAAATCTGCGCTGAGTGTAGAAGTAAAATGAAACAACAACGACAATGTCTACACGGTCGCCGACGCGACATATGTAAAGATTGCAGCGGTTCTGGTATCTGTCCACATGGACATCAACGCTACTATTGTAAAGATTGCGGTGGTTCTAGTATCTGTACACACGGTAAAATACGCAGCTTATGTAAAGATTGCGGTGGTTCTTGTATCTGTACACACGGTCGTCAACATAACAGATGTAAAGATTGCGGCGGTTCTAGTGTATGTTGCCACAATCGCATCCAAGGGCAATGTCGAGAATGTAAGAGTGATGATGGTAAGGCTGTAGACTTCACTATTTCGAGATGGATCAGGAGTTGCCGCCGCTACGATAAAAATAAAAATTTATTTAATCCAGACCTCTTTATCGATACTGACTTTTTAAGAGGTCTTACTGAAGACTACAAACATTGTTATTACGATGATTGCCGAGTCGTTTTACAATACGATCGTTATGGCGGTGATATGGGAACGATTGAGCGTTTAAATAACTCGATCGGGCACGTTAAAATTAATTGCGTGTTAGCCTGCAAAACGTTAAAAGAAAATCAAACAAGCAATAAACAAAAGTTTTAATCTCAAAGCAAAAGGCTCTTATAACGATTAAACGTTATAAGAGCATTTTTGCCTTATTTTTAAAGCGTGTCCAATTTGTTGACGGATCTAACTTCCAGCGAGTGGATTTTATCAAACAGGTATTGCATTTAACCCCGGTATTTATTTTTGACGGCGATAGCTAGGTCTCTGTTGGTCACCACTTCGTATTCGAGAGTCAAATCTGAGATAAAATACATCGCCGACGTATCTGTACTGTTGACGACTTTTTCGTGATCGTTAAACTTTCTCTCGTACGTCAGAGGTTGGTTTAAACCGCTGGAGTAAAAAGGGTGATGTGAAGTCAGTATGTCAATGTCCAGGGGAATACAATATCTGTTACCACAGGCATTCGCGAAAGCTTCATCTTTACCGTTGTTGCACCCACGTGAGCATCCCCATCCTTAAACGTTGAGAGTAGACACCGAATTTAAAGACGCTTTTAAACAATTGATGACCTAAAAAAACGTCGAGATTATCGTAGGCGAACCCGGAAACCACCGATCGCAGGTTATCGTAGAAAGATTTAATCGAACGCTAGCCGAGAGACTGTTTGGTCATCAGTACGCTCAAGAAATGTTTAATCCCGAGAGTAGAAACACGCAATGGGTCGAGCGATTACCCGGCGTGATCCAGGCAATAAACGACGAAACTACAAGATTATTAGCTAAAGCACCGTCACAGGCGGTTAAACTAATCGTCTTACCAAACACGCTGTTTTACCAAACATCGTCTTACCAAACATCGTCTTACCAAACACGCTGTTGTTCATCAAGTTGATGAACAGAAAGACTGTTTTAACAGTCTTTCTCAAAATCAGAGGTCGCTTTTGTTCTGAGTTGCGTGTTTTTGTCGATGTAAGTTGCCATCCAAGGCATTTGCTTAAATTGTAGCGCTCGATGCACCTTTTTAAGTTTCAAATCGAGTTTCAGATACAACTACAACGTAACGTAGTGCAAAACATATTTTTGTTTAGGATTAAGGGTACACGTTAATTTTTGCACGTTGCTACTAGGTTCGGTATCCAATAAATCGTTTGGATAATCAGACATCCATTCTTTTGGTATGACGATATTTTCTGGCGCTAGCGGGTAATCGGTGTGCAGATCGTGAAGATCGTCTGGGTATTCTTAATCTACTTCAAAACAGTAACCAGTGTTTGACGTTTTCCTGAGAGATAATATTTTTTCCGCGGTAAATTGTGTTGTGGTGTACCATTTAAAATCTTTGTATCCAATAACAACGAGTCGGTGTTTTGACGATTAAAATGTTCTCTGAGTAGTTTAAACGACTCTCTTGGACAAGCTTTAGATAATCTATCCAACGAAGACGCCACAAAATTAAACGAGTCTAAAAATCGCATATTTCCGATCGAAAACGAAATATACTTTTCCGAATTTTGAGCGATAACTTGTATTTCCTTTTCATCATCGTACTCTGAAATACTCTGCATGATCAAGTGAGCGTCGTAATTTTGTAGATTGTGAAAGTCGGCCGGTATGGGGGTAAAACCTGGTTTAACTTGTAATTATTAGATTGCAGTAGGCGTGCGCGGCACCTCTATATCTACCCGTGACGTGACAGTGATCTCTCACCTTTCTAAATTTGTTGATTCTCTTTTTACAGTCGAGACATTTAGACTCGATAAATCCATTTTTGTTTTCGTACTGATTCGTTTTTCTGGTTTTTTTTTTTGGGGGGGGGGTTTCTTGGCACTGACAGTTGCTCGAGTAATTGGGATAAATTGGTGTTTCGTAAATCCAACACGCGTTTGTTTTATTATGATGTTCTTTAGCTCGCTCGTTAAATTTCATGGGTTGGGTTTTTTTAAATATACAATTTATGTCGCTTTGTATTTTTAACATTTTATTTACAAACTTTGATGCAGCATCTTTACCTCTATAAGTATCTTGATACGCATTGGTGCCGTCGCATCTAACTACTACCAACGAGTGTAACCGCTTGCTTTGTGAATGTTTGTCTTTTGCGTGTTGTCCTTTTTATCGTCCGAGTTTTTTTCTAATATCGATTCAAAGTCGGCGTAAACTACAAATGGTGTTTTTTTTTTAAACCTGTACTTTTTAAATTCTAATATTGGCAGATCGTTTTCGTCGACTACCCACTCTCTTTTTACGTATTTTCGCTTAGCGGTAGGAAATACAATCTTTGACGGATGTGAATTTATGCCATTACAATCGCGGTCATGTGTCTATCTAATTAAACTTGCGTTCTATGATGGCACAGGCACTTTCGACAAAAACGTTTCTTACTTTTATGTTTTGTAATGTTGTAAACCAATCTCGACAAATTATTTATCCAGCAGTAGTGATGCTTGTTGCCTCAGAAAACAAAAACAGATCGATAGGTCGTGACTCTTCGCTGTAGTTTTTAGACACGTATAATGAAGGGATTAAATGAGAACTTTCCCGTTTGAAATTTAATCCTGGTTATATGAGATTACGTGAGATCCCGCCACGCGCATGCGCAGTCATTATTAAAAGCATAAGGATATGAGATCAAATAAAAACCGAATCCCATGGTAAGGTATAAATATAGAGAACTGATCCTGTTTATTGAAAAAGGGTGGGAGTAAGGGTAAGTTCTCATTTAATCCCTTCATTTTATTTCGAAATCTCGCGAGAGATTCCGTGAGACTTTAAAGCATCTGGTCAAATATCTTGCCCACATAAATGATAAACAAAGGGTGTTTAACATGAATGGTCTTGATGTGTACACATAAATGTAATAAACAAAACTGCAATGAAACCAAAGCTGTGTTATAGTGCTGTTTTACTTCTTTAATTTCACTGCACTCAAACCTTCATGTTCAGGGAAACACTATGTTGGTACACATTCCTCAATTATTTATTGCCTATCCTGGGCAAGAGGCAAGACAAATTGACATACATGTACACTGTATGTGTCTTATGTTAATAAACTTGGCAAATACCTGAAAACTCCATATTATCTGAAAATGTGAGCACAACAGCTCACCATTGGGGTCTCCCTTTTGTAAATTTTTAGAAAAACAACAAACTTGTTCAAAAACAACTGTTAATAAAACTCATGACTGTATTCAAGCCAGCACGAATGCATGACTTTCCTCTTAAGTTGGATCGTAACTGGAAAGCAGGCTGTGTGCCATTTTTGGAGTGTTATAGTACTTTTGAAAGGTGGTTTCTGTCGCCCACCCTGCAGTTTTCAAAATGTCTGAAATTGGCACTCCCAATTTATGAGCAGCTGACGTTGCCGCTGCTCGTGTCGAGTGCGCCTTGAATTGTGATGTATCGACTCCTGCTTGGAGCAGCACTGTGTTCAACCACCAAGCAACGGTGTCCTTGCTAACAGCAGCATGGGGGAGTTTGAAACTGATGAAAAGCTGTTGCTCTGTGGTATGTTCCTTGCGTCGTAGGTGTTCAGTCCGAGCAAGATACTGTTTTAGGTAGGTGTGAACACACAAACGCCTGTCTGGTGGATATGCTTTCAAGGTGACCACCAGTCCAGTATTGCCAGGGCGACTTTGCTTTAACAGGTCGGCAATGGTGAAGATAACCACGTCGTGTTTAAGCTGCATCATGTCCAGACGCAGTTTGTGCAGAGTCTGTGTTCTCTGTGCTGTCACCAAGGCAATCAGCATTGCCAACTTGAGGGTCAGGTCTTTGAGGGACAGTGTGCCGGCTGGAGACAGTCGGCGCAGATAGTCAAATACAACTGGAACATCCCAAATTGAACTGTATCTTGGTGCAGGGGGCCTTTGTGTGTATGCACCTTTAAGAAAACGGCTGATCAAGGGGTGATTTCCAACAGCAGAATAACCCTCTAAAACAACGAACGATGAAAGAGCACTACGTGCAACATTTAACGAGTTGTAACTAAGCCCAACATTAAAAAGTTCAGTTAAATATGTAACAATGTGGACGGCAATTTGTTGTGCATAGGATTTGTCGCCCTCTTACTGCAAAAGTCAATCCAGCGTTTGATGTACCCACTGTACTGTTTCTGGGTGGATTGTCGCCAGGATGACATGATGATGTTGGTAGCTGCCTCTTGAATTCCTCTGCCTTCGAAGGATCGCCGGACAGTCTGCAACAAAGGAGGTGGAGGTTATGGTTAATTGGGTTGCAGTCACTGGCTGTATGAGGAGATTGTGTGACTTTGGTAATAGCACTGGCGGCTCAATCAGCATATTTAGCAGTTGCGAAAACCAGGGCTGGGTAGGCCATTTGGGAACTATCATGAACCCTTCCGCGTTATCCGCAGCAATTTTGTTAAGGCATCTGCCTATTAGACAGAAAGGAGGGAACGCATAGAACTTTAGGGACTCCCAGCTTACAGAAAATGCATCAACTGCCTCTGCTTCTGGGTCTGGTTTCCATCAATTCCATGATATCAATCCCGAAAGCTGTGAATTTAGGCGGGAAGCAAAGAGATCAATCTCTGGTCTTTCCCGTTCCCACAACTGATTAAAAAGCTCCCCATTTAGCATCCATTCTTTTTCATCCTGGAACTCTCGAGATTTTCTATCTGCTATAGTGTTCTGTACCCCCAGGTAAATGGGCAGCAGATACCCAAATACCCCTGTCTATACACCAGTTCCATAACTGTATTGCCAGTAAATTGCAACTGTCAGACTTGGAGCCGCCCATGTGTGCTATGTAGGCAACAGCTGTTGTGTTATCAATGTTCAACCTCACGTGCAAGTTTTGCTTTTTCCCACAGAAAGATTTCAGAGCAAAAAATGCTGCAAGAAGTTCAAGATAGTTATAAGTGAACGTCCTCTGATTTCAGACTTTCACTGGCCTTCCAACGTCCCCCAGTATGGGTAGACCCATCAGACTCTAAATCAGGTTTACCTCTGGAAATGGTGGAAAATGAACTGTCAACATTCTGAAGCCACCAATGCAACTCCTCATGAGCCGTGCCTGACAAACACATCTGTCTATCAAAATGGCAAAAATTCTCTCCGAGGGCTGTTTTTTTTTTCCTTTCCAAAGTGCGGTAATGTAACGGCCCATATTGTACCCCGGGAAAAGAGGCAACCACCTTGCCTACAAGTGTGGCCACATGCCGAATGGTAAGCTTTTTGGCCTGTAGAGCAGACAGGCATGAGCCTTGATATCTTGTTTCTTTGAGTCAGGGAGGCGTACTGTCATTTCTTTGGAATTAATAATAAATCCCTAATATTCAATCTCCTGACAGGGCGTGAACATTGATTTGACCGGATGAATAATAAAACCTAAAAACTTAAAATAAGTTTTGCAGGATTTGGGCAGTAAGTTGCACAGATCGCTCGGCCTCACTCAATGATGGTGCAACAATTCAAGTATCATCAATGTAACCGGTAATAGTATGTCCCATGCCCCGCAGTGTAGCAAATGGGGGTTTCATGATTTTGGTGAACAAACGTGGCCCAGAACTCAATCCATTTGGCAGAACCCTATATTGATAGAGCTTATTGTCCCACATGAACTTTAGATATTTCCCGCATTCTAGAGAAATGGGTATTGAATAGTACGCATCTTTGAGATCCAATGAGGCCATATAGCAGTTTCTTGTTCTGAGGTTCTTTGCTGTTATCAAATGTATCCATTTTGAAGTGTCTATACACAATAGTCTTGTTGAGGTTTGAGAGATCCAGTATGATTCTCACTCCGCCATCTTTTTTCTTGCGGGTAAAAATATTGGACACAAACTGTCCATCTTCATAGCAAGTGGGTTCAATGACACCCTTCTTGATAAGCTTGCTATTTTCCTCATTAACACTGAATTGTTCTTCCAATGTTAGTTTGTACGGAGGTGGAGTGTAAAGTTGTTGAGGAAAATAATAAATTCCCAAAAACTCCAAATGATACCCTTTAATTGCTTGCAGGATAACTTTGTCTGAAGTAAGTTTTTCCCATTCACTGCTATATAGCCCCAAACGGCCCCTAATCCATTCAGAATTTTGGCCTGTATAGTCGTGTTCCCTAACGTGGCGCACTTCGAAGCTTATCCAACTTTCCTCGTGTAGTGTTGCCAAACCTCTTTGTTGATAAACCTCAAATTCATGCAGTGAAATACTGGTACTTTTACCTTATTAATGCTTGCTATTTAACCTCTGTGAACAATTTCGGTTTCATAAAATGTAATCCGACATGCAAAGACGGTCGCGTCCGGAAATTGGGCACAAATTGGCGGAGTGTTCCCTAACGTGGCGCACTTGAATAAATCTCAGAAAATTCCAAATTAACATTTAAGAATTTCTGTAAACTTGATAAATTCTGATAAATCATTATTATCTTTACTTACAAACCCAGCCAGATGTTTGTCAGAAAATTATTTTCTTATTTTTCGGGGCATTTTCAAAGGGTTCACTTTGCACTTGAAAATAAAATCGGAAAATCACGCCAAAATGATTTTTTCTTTTAACTTTGTAACGGGTAAATAAACTCGCGATTTATGAACGGGAGTGTTTAGAACTTGATGAAATTTCACTCTCTGTGAAATTTCAGTTAAAAATTTTGCTCTAGCTAGGCGCTACAGGCGAAAAATCAAAGTGCGCCACGTTAGGGGCCGCGCCACGTTAGGGTACATCAACAATATACGTACCTACCTCCATTGCAGTAGGTCTTATGTCACTTAGGACGTCTTCTTTACATGTTTGAGGTTCGGGACTGACCGGGTCCTTCGCTGATTGTGAGCCGCAGGTCCGAATGGACGACGGTGCAACGGTTTGACGGTTTCCCCCTAAAAAAAGGGGGCACTGGCACGTGGCACTGCCACTGGTTTTCTAGCCTGCAGCCTGAAAGCGTCTGTTTTCAGTGCTGTAGGGATGGTAGAGTTGAAACCCCCCCCCCCCCTCGTTGTTGTCGTGTGAAGCGCATCACGCCAAGTGTGGCTTTCTGCTCCTCTTGGAGTTCTTTAACCTAGCTGTTTCCCCAAGTCATCACCAAATAGCAATTGGGTCACTTTTGTGGACGGCTTGCATAAGTGAGCATATTTTTGGTTCATGTCAGGTCGGATGAGCTCTTTTCGCAAACTGTTAAGTTCAACATTGGCTGATGCCAGCAATGCGTAGCCATCCTCCTGTTCGGCAGTCAGTGTGCCAGTACAAGATTGAGCCAGGGCTGTAATCCCTTTGATGAGTGGCTTCTGCACTCTCTGCAGTTTCAAATGCCTGGAGCGGGTTTTAGCTGATATGTTGTCCCATATTTGAGGATTAACCTTTGGTACAGTAAGAGCGTCGCAGTTACTAGGACACTGATATTTTTCAGCTGTGTCGGTGAGGCTTTTCTCCTCGAGCTTTTCCCTCATAAGGAAGTTCAGACTATTCGCTACATCCTCTTTGATGGGGTTATCCACTACAGAAGGAGCAGTAAATTTCGCTGCAAAACCTTTGGCTTTTGTAGTCAGGGGTGTGAGTGACCACTGATCAAAATAGCTGAAAACAGCTGAAAAAAAAGTGTAAAAAAGCTGAACTTTGGAAATTTCCAATACTTTTGTACACAGCAAGTGAGGGGGAAAAAGCTGAAATCCAAAACAAAAAAAGCTGAAATCAGCTTTAAAGCTGAGTTTTTACACCCCTGTGTAGTACTGTCACTAGTGCTCATACTCGTTTCTGCACTGCTGGTGGTAGCAGTAGCACTACTCGGCCTAGCATTATGCTCCGAGTCTGTGTCCACCATGTCCACAGGGGAAACCATATTTTGGCCAGTTGGTGATGTGTTCATGTCCTCAGACTGTTCCAAAAATCGACATTTGAGTTAATATTCACGGCCGCAAAGGCTGAATAAGTACTTGCATGATCATCGTCACCGCCGCACTCAGACATGTCGGAGTAAGCGCCGGCCGCCATGTTAAAATTCGCCATGACACCCATGATCATCGCCTGGAAATTGTGACTCTCGGTGGCTTGTTTTGCCAGTAATTCCTCAAGGCATGTGAGTCTGGTTGACATACCAGTATCATCCTTGGTCTTCCGAGGATGTTGTGAGGCCTTTTTTGGCTGAGAAGAGTCCGAGTTACTCGCACTGTCTTTCGGTTTTGAGCGCGACTTTGTCACGGTCGGTGCAGTTGTACATGCAGGCGTGCTTGTTGCAGTACTCGTGGTCATGCCCGTACTGCTGCACGGTGTCGTTGCACCGAAACAGGACAACTCGTACGCGAACCAACTCGTACGTGAGACAACTCGTACGCGGATTGGTCAACTCGTACGCGAGACAACTCGTACGCCAGGCAACTCGTACGCCAGGCAACTCGTACGCAGGACAACTCGTACGCGGGCCAACTCGTACGCGGGCCAACTCGTACGCAAACCAACTCGTACGCGGACGATCGCCAACTTGAAGTTTATACCCCAAAACACACGCCAAAGTTAACGATTTATCACAGTGGTCTGATTGTATGACTGAATGACTGTGATTGTAGCCATATGTATTTTCAACAATTTTAAATTCCATTAATGCAACTATGTTCAGGTTCAAAAGTTTCAATGATAAATTAAAAAAAAAACATGATCCATTTTAATTGCGATCGATGGGTAGTGCAATGCCGCGGCATGCACTTCCAACCATGAACTAATGATGAACTAATTGGGAATTTGGGACTACTCAGTAACACAAAATAATCCCCTTGACTTAAGGAAAAAAGAATGTGCCGGACAACTGACCGACCCTAATTTCCAACACACCCGAACCTACGGTTTCAGTAAAATCCCTTGTGCTACGGCTGCTTGTCTATACTCACGCGTACGAGTTGGCTCGCGTACGAGTTGGCTCGCGTACGAGTTGGCTCGCGTACGAGTTGGTCCGCGTACGAGTTGGTCCGCGTACGAGTTGGTCCGCGTACGAGTTGTCCCGCGTACGAGTTGGTCGTGTACGAGTTGGCTCGCGTACGAGTTGACCTGCATTCCGTTGCACAAGCAGCAGTCGGTGAGCACACCGCTGCCTTGTTCGGCGTCTTTTTGCCGTCAGTTTTTTCCTTATTTTTGTCCATGGTTACCATGGATCACAATTCTTCCGTCGAAGATTAAGAAAGGACAAAAAACGAAGTGAAGTATTTGATACAAATAATTATTTCACTCCGTGAAGAAAATGACAGCGGTTTCCGCTATCGCGCGCTGTGGCGTAATGACTGCGCATCCGCGTGGCGGGATCTCACGGAATCTCTCACGAGATTTCGAAATAAAATGGATATATTTCCCCCTCATAACCGTATACGTTTATCGTTAAATTATTTTGTCTTTCTATCTTTGGTATCTGGTCGATCGGTGTTGGAAAGTCTACGCCTTTAAATTTGAGTCCGTCGTCTTTGGTTTATACAACCGGTTCTTCTTTATGAATTTTATATTTAGGATCGTTTTTTATTTATTTTTACTTTATCCGTATACAAGCCAAGAGCCGCTCTCAAACACCATCTCAAACACTCGTCGTCTTTGTTTTTAATGTTTATCATTGCCGTTTTCTGTTTGATACATTTTGGTAGGTCTATGTAAGAACTACCCCTCACGGGATTAAACCTGTTGATGTTGATGTACAACGCCATTATCTTTTTTAAAACCCAACCCGATCCTTGATTCGTATACCTTTCATCCTTTCTAAATAGCTGGTCGATGTCTTCTTTTAAAACCTGTTTTATTTGACTTTGATTTAAAACGACTCTCTGATCGTTAAAATGAATAGCTTCAATCGTTTCGATCGTACCATCCGGTTTGGTTTTTTCGTATCTTATTTTGATCACAAGTTCTACTTTTAAACCTCTTAACTCTCTCAATTCCGACAAATTTTATTTACAATTTGATCTTTGTGCGTATCAAAAAATCTGACTAAATCGTCGTTAAAAAGTCTAGGAATCAGTTCACAGTTTCTAAAGTTGTTTCTGAATCTCCTCGTCGCTCTAAACTTAGCCTCTTGAAAATATTCAGGTTGCCTAGAATTTTGAATCGCTGAGAGTAAATCTTTTTTCAAAAATCGACCATTATAACCCGTCGGTGTAAATTCTAGATCGTAATCGTCTACAATCTGTTTGAGCTCATGTAGTGTCTTTTTCCTCAAGTTTTTAAATTGAGCTTCGTAGTTTTTTACCCCGTCGATGTAGACTTTTCGAGAAAGATAAGCATTTCGATTGTACGGTATTTTATATCGCTGGACGTAATCACGCAGCGTGGCTTTATTCCATCTAGAAAACCCTTTAACGATTGGCTTGAACGTATTCATCATTTAGGCCAAAAAAAAAAAAATATTCGGTCTCTGGTCAGACCAAAGTTCCGGAATTGACGCGGCCACGCGGCTTTTTTTTTTTTTTTTTTTTTTTTTTTTCTTCAAGCTTGGATTGTACAGACAAGGTGGGTACTATTTTGCTTTTTTGGTGTCCTCATGTACATTGGTGTCCTCCATAATTTGCCTTGGTGCTTTCGATCATTTGCCTTGGTGCAATTTCCCATTCCTTGGTGCTCTTTGGTAAAAAAAAAAATTGAGGAGGTGCGGAAATAGAGGGCGCTGTTGGAGCTACCGCGGAACATTTTGGGAAAAAAAAAGATCGACGCGCATGATTAAAATCGACGCGCGCGCTGACCAGAGACCGACTTATTTTTTTTTTTGGCCTTATATCAATTTTTTTTTTTAATTTTTTTTAAGAGGTCAGACTTTTGGATTTATAAGCAATTAGACACATCGGCCAGTGAGAGAGATCTTCAATACGAGAGATATTTGGGGATTGGCGCCGTACCCCTCTCCTGAGGGTTTTGTCTGATGGGAGAGTGATGTTTTGGCCTGGTGTCCTCCATTGCGGGTCCAAAAAAGGGTCTATATTTCAAAATATTGGTCTTGTACCACTACCCACACCTATGGTAAAGTCTGGTACCCTCCCCTTACACCTACTGGTAGTCTCTTTTGTGAGTATGTGTGGTTCTGAAAAGAACCAGAAGATACGCTAGGGCAACCACATGATTCGTGGCATGCCTTTAGATGGTGGTTTACCAGTGTGCCAAGTTAGAGGTACATCGGATTTTAAAAAGTGCCAAAGTCGGGGGCCAGAAAAACAAAGGCTTTTCCAACAACTATGCTGAAACAGCCAATAAGGGAATAAGGAAAAACAGAGGTAATCCTCACTTTTTCTACTTGCATATTGTGTACATATTAAAACAACAACTTTTCCAAGTTGGTCCATTACCAAGACTAAGCCCATATGGCAATTTGCTAGTCACTTCATTGCATTTCTTATGACACAAATCTGTAACGGCTATTGACTTACCCCTTCATTTATGAGCCATAGTAGCATGTTAATTGTTAGCACAGCGGTCAGCAGACCTACTCGTCTGATCTTCAAAATAGGAAGTGAAGATTGTGAAGCAAAGACACCAGCCTGTGATAAACAAAAGTCGTATTCAGTAATAACTTCAAGTGTATTATTTCAAAAACATTACTTAAAGGGAATATACATCATTTGCTTTTGCTGTAATTTTCAGAAATGGATGGAATTGGGGGGTTGGAAATATAAAGCAAATATAGTTACACTGACTTTTTGGAGATTTTGGGTTCGAAAATGCTATAAAAACCAAGAAAAACGATCATTTTCCTGTAGTCTGGTTCCCTGACTCCATATAAGAAGAAACAGAGCAGTTTACATACATTGGGGAATTGTAAGGTCAGGGAACCAGTCTAGCTTGCTCGTACCCGTTCATAGGTTTGTAATCGATTGCAAACAAGTGCAATGGTCAATTGGGGCCAGTATTTGAAAAAAAGCCAGTTGTTTCCAACGCTGATCGGCCGATCAGCGTTGGAAATTGATACAAAAATACCACTTTTCTTGAAAATGACAGTATACCAGGTGCCATAATTTTACAGGATGCTTTAGACTGTCATTTACCAACATCCTGTTAAGGTATTTCGCAAAAACTTGGTAGTTTTATTTTTCGATGTTTGCAAATGTTGTATATTCCCTTTAAATAAAAAAAAATGGAGTTTTAAATTCTTGTTGTGTGGCATTCAAGTTAGGTGGGCTTAAAGGCATACAGGATCATTCGTTCAATATTTTGTAAAGGAAAATCAATACAGATCATTCTCAATTTCTAACTCATAAAATTCTTGTAATTACCATGAACATTAGTTGGTATTGCAGTATTAATGTAACAAGAAAAGTCTACCATTTTTTTTCTTGAATACTTCGAGGAAAAACTTTTGGGTCATAGTACTAATGAATTTGCCTTTAAAGTGCTTACTGATTCCATAAAGTCAAAAATAAAACCCAGTCTGATGATACCACTGATCATATTTGACCAACTCCACAAAAAAAGGATATTATGTCACAAAAGGTTGTCTACAACAGGGGAGCGCAAGGGTCCCATGGGACTGAGCATTTGCATCAAGTAGGTCTAAGTGTCACACAAAAAAAGTGAATTTGAGTTACATTACATGGTGGTAAAGCCAACAACGTAAGCTTATAATAGCGCTCCATAGCCCCTCCCATTATATTAATTACTTCCTTGGAGTTCAAATTACACAACTGAAAAAAACCCAAACAAACAGGCTTTGGATTTGGGCCCGATGCACTCGAAATTGTAATTTTAAAGATGTCAATCATAAAAAAAAAAGGTGAAAATCACATATTCACCCAATCAACGTTGAGCGGGCCATTATACGATTATGCAGAGTGCGACTAAATGTATTGATTGTTACTTGTGTGTAAAGTATGGAAGGACCTCAGTTAAAATCTTACACGGTCCTGAGTAACCTCCCTCAACTCGCTGAGCGTCACGGCCCATTTAGCATTTGGCTTGGAAGTTTCCAGTTACTCAATGGAGCATATTTGAATAATTTATTGGCCAATGGATTACGCAAACTTCTTGCCACTCACAGGTGGACGGTACATGTAACGTGCAAAGAGGCAGATTCGTGGTGAACTACGCACAACGTCTGCTTCCCTGAAGTGAAAATTCTAGGCCTCTGTTTTTGTCTGTGGGCCTGACTGTTTCAGCAGTAATATCAGTAGTAATAGGTACTGCTTGTTGCCATCGAGTAATTTGATCCACACATGTAAGCATGTAGGTAAATCCATGAGATGGTGGTAATGGACAAACTATATTAACCCTTACCCTACTAGACCCTCCAACGCATGCCAATATGTGCCTCAAGAAAATCTCCTATGTTTTTTGCATGGCCCTCCAATATCTGCCATGTCATTTCAAGGGTAACTGGACAGGCACTCCAATACATGCCACAGAGAACAATGAGAGTCCTCTGATAACAAAGTGAGTGCCCCCAGCTGGTCAGTATCAGGCACCCTCCAGGGCCTCCAACTCCTGCCAATTGGAGCCTTCACTGTTAAGACAAACTATCTGCCAATAAACTGCAGCTGGAGGGCATTGGCATAACCAACTGACATGCAGTAAACTACCCTCAGAGAGTAAGGGTTAATGTGGACATGGTTAAAGAGAGCATCAAAGCTGCTGCTGATAATTATGCCCTCAAAGAACTCCGGTCACCTTCTGAAGTACTAGCTGGCTGTAACCTTCCCAGAATAACCACGGGCGTACAAGCCACATGCTACACAAGTGGCATATGAAGCGAACGCCTGAGTGTGACTTGGGGGGGGGGGGACTACTGATCAGAGCGCAAGGCACATTGTCAACGAGTGCCCAAACAGAAAACTGGACGGTTGCATCTATCGTTCGTCTGGCCAGCTGTGACCTGATCACGACACCGTGGCTGTCAGACATGGACCTTGACAATTGATTCAGTGTTGCTACAAGAGATAGAGAGGTGTCACAGAGTGACGCTGTACCTTAACATGTTGACACTTTATGCACTTTCTGGTTGATGATCAAATATCTTTGTTAATTGGATGGCCATATGAATCTTTGTGTGATTGAACGTTGAGTAGCTCTTATTCCTGGGTGAGATGTACCATGAATAGAATTATGCCAAAATTCAGGAGGTGTGTATGGACGTGACTGACCAGTGGATATGTCACATGTAATACTACCGTGGGTGGTGAAAAGTGGCATTTCTTGAAATTGAAGATTCAACGATGTATGTAGCTTTACTAGGTCTTCATCGGTCTTCTGTTTACAAGCAATTGCGTCAAAATCCACTGTAGTAACTGATGTGATTGCGGGAGCCATAATATCAATATGGAGTCTGGAAAATGCATCTGCTGCAGCATTTTCACTGCCTTTCACATAGCGTAGTATATCTGTGCTGAACTGTGACATATAATCTAAGTGACGGATCTCCCCAGGTGAATAACGATCAGGCTTCGCTGTAAAAGCATATGTGAGGGGTTAATGATCGGTTAAGATGCAAACATCTCGAAATTCTAACATATGTCTACAATGACGAACAGACAAATATAACGCTAACAACTCGGGACCAAATCTACCGTATTTAGTTTCTGCCGGCTGTAAACGTTTTAAAAGGAGGCAATGGGCATCAAAACCTTATGAATACACTGGTGGAATGCTCCTCCAATTACAACACTGGACGCATCAGTCATGATGCAAAGTGAGCTTTCCGCATTTGGGTGTACTATAACAAAGTAGCTTCAGCTGGACAGGTTTTGGCTGTCTGAAATGCTTTCAAGGCAGTATTGGAAACTTCGGTTGCTTTTTTTTTTGGGGGGGGGGGGTTAGGCCTACCTATGTGGGGTGCTGTGGTCCAATATGGTTACAGTGTTCGATTCGTGTGCTGTGGTACATGGGTTCGAATCCTGACCGTTGGACCATGCATGCTTGTGCTCTTGAACAAGGCACTTTACCATTATTGATTCGTCCTTCGGATGGGACGTAAAGCCTTAGGTCCCGTGTGTTGTGTAAAGAACCCAGTAATACATTGCTTAGAGAAGGGTTTGCCCCGGTGTTTCTTGCAGTGGCTGCAATATATGCGCCGCAGCACCTTGAAATATGCATTGTTCTTTTGGCAAAAAGTTGTGTCCCGAAGAGTGACGTCATGATTACGTCATCAATGGTCACGTGACGTCATTACAAACGTGCATATTTTGAAGGCCTATATTTACAGAACAGTAAGTGCGATTGGGTTGAAACTTGGTATGTGGGTATATAGACCGGGATGTGTTAAAGATAAAAAATGAGGTGACGTCATGATGATGTCATCATTCGATTTGATAAGAATATTGTCATTTTGGGACCTTTTAGCCATATCTCACGGTTAAAAGTCACACATTTGTCACAAAACTGTGACAAATGTGTGACGTCATGATGACGTCATCAAAATTGTGAGTTTTAAAACACACATAAGGGAATGTCCGATCGTCTTGAAACTTGGTGGGTAGGTATATAGTGCAAAAATCCAAGGTGATGTCATGATGAAGTCATCATCTGATCTTGTATTAATTTTTAAACATTTTACATTTTTGGTGCTAGCTCAATATAACATGAAATGCAGTCAGATTGACTTTCAACTAGGCACAGACAAAAGCCCCTAAGGTTAAGGTGGTCCCAGACAAGTGACATCATGACGACGTCATCATAGGTCATGGACGTCATCTTAAAGGTGTATAATTTAAGATTATATCTAAAGAAACGTAGGTCTGATTGGGTTGGAACTTGGTATGGACATGTAGACAGGCATGTTGCAGGGGGAAAAAAATGGGGTGGCGTCATTATGACGGCATTATGGGGCATGAGACATCATCTTAAAGGTGCATATTTTAAAGCCCTATATGTGGAACTTATAGCCATGGAACTATGTTCTTGCATATAATTTACCTGACTGCATAAGGACAAAACAAAACATCAACTCATAAAAACATAATACGGAAAAACCCTATATTCTGTTCATTGAACAGACATAGTTCTAGTTAGGTGTTGGGCCTTGAGCCCAATACCTATTGTTTTTGTAAGATTTTAGTGTTTGTATTCTTCTCAGCATATTCTCAGGAATTCGTTTCCGGAACTGTTTGGAGAAATGGAAACATATATGAACTTCATTTGTCAATACATGAATGCCCAATCCACCGCAGATGGTCTTTTTTGTAATTACGTCATCATGACGTCATCATGGGTCACGTGACGTCACTCGAAAGTTTAATAAATTTAATCTTTGAAATTCCATATAAAATCAACCGTGAGAGACCGGAACCTGAAATTTGCGGGAATCGACATGGTAATACATGATCTTCATTTTATCCTGTGCGCGTAAAATCATGTGACCCTTCCTTCCGGTCGAAACTGGAAGTGCCTAATAATTTGAAAGTGGAAAAAGATATGAACTTGCTTTTAACGATTTAAGTGTCTGCCTGAATTGACCATTCAAAAAAAATAATGGGTGATGCCATGAAGTGTTGGAGCGCCCTCTAGCGGCAGGTTAAAAAACATCAAAAACGCATTTTCACTTGATGTCTGTGGCGCTTCAAAATTAATGTTCATGATGACCATAATGCAGACAACACCTGTGCGCGAAAAAAAAAATTGATTACGTCATCAAACCGGAAGTTACAATAAAAAGACCTTTAAACCTTAAAAAATTGCTAGAAAATATACCGTGATAGATATAATCAAGATTTGGCTGTATACAGCACAGTAACTATAGCTCTTGAGGTTTCTGGTAATGACGTCACAATGACGTCATCAAGTATCATATTACAAGCAATCAAAGATTTCTAGATTTAATCTTTGAAAAGCAATGTAAAATCAACTGCTACAGATTTGATTTTGTTCTTTATGGCAATCGATACAATATTGCAGGGTCTTCAGTTTTGGTATTTAGTGCAAAATCACGTGACCCTTCCTTCCGGTCGAAACCGGAAGTGCCTTATTATTTGAAATTGGCAGAAGATGCGAACTTGCTTTCAACGATTCGAGTGTCTGCCAAGGCAGTACTGTACAAACATATTACACTTGATGTCATCAAATGTTAGAGCGCCCTCTAGCGGCAATTTAAAAAACGTTGAAAACGCATTATCATTTGATGTATGTGACGAAATTTGCGGTGATCGCTTCAAACCTAACATACATGATGAACTTAATGCAGAAAAGACCTGTGCGCGAAAAAAAATGGATGACGTCATCAGACCGGAAGTTATAAAAAAAAGGCCTTTAAACCTTAAACAATTGCTAAAAAATCAACCTTGAGAGATATAATCAAGATGTGGCTATATATAGCAGAGTAAATATAGCTCTGGAGGTTTCTGGCGATGATGTCACAATGACGTCATCAAGTGTCATATTACAAGCAAATAAATATTTCCATATTTAATCTTTGAAAATCAATATGAAATCAACTGCTACAGATTTGATTTTGTTTTTTATGGCAATCAATAAAATATTCAGTATTTTATTATTTTGTTTTTTATGGCAATCAAATAAAATAGTCGGTCTCCTGACGATGACTAGAGCAGGCTAGTCGAAATCGTTGAGACCAAAGACAAGTTCGTTTAGAACTTACAGCAGGACAAAAAACTACTTAGCAAAGTTGATAATAAGCAGGACAAGTTCTTTTCAGAACTAATATCTTCTAAGCAGTAGTTATTACCACATGGTGTTACCGCAAACCGAAACGATACCGATACCCCACCATGCAAAGCCTCAAATCTTATATCAATAAAATATTGCAGGGTCTTCATTTTTGGTTTTAAGTGCAAAATCATGTGACCCTTCCTTTCGGTCAAAACCGGAAGTGCCTTATTAATTGAAATTGGCAGAAGATGCGAACTTGCTTTCAATGATTCGAGTGTCTGCCTAGGCAGTACTGTACAACAATTTTACAGGTGACGTCATCAAATGTTAGAGTGCCCTCTGGCGGCATGTTGAAAAGTCAAACATGGATTTAAACATGCATATTTTGAGTTGATGTGTGTGGCAAAGTTTGCGGTAATCCATGGCCCAACACCGTGTAGTTGTTCCTACAACCTCTAGTTATCTTTGTCTTTGTGCTTTTCTCATCCCCTGTAAGTAATATATTGATGTTGCACATCTTTTAACATGAAAAGCACACTGCCAAAAATTATTTCTTACTTAGGAACACTTTTCTTGAAATTAGAAAACTATTCTAGATTTAAGATAATTTGTAAGAAAAAAGAAAACGGGCAAGAAAATCCTTCTTAAAATATTTAATAAAATATACTTGAAGAAATTATATCTTCTTATAAGATTTTTTTCTCAATATTATTCTCATTACAAGAAAATTTTCTAATTTTAAGACCATTTCTTATATGAGAAATTTGTTCAAGAACTGCGAACTGTGTTTTTCTCATATTTGCCATCTATTTTCCTATTTTAAGAAAATATTTCCTATTTTAATAAAAACAATTCTTGTATCCAAAAAAATGCTACACTTCAAGAAAATTATTCTTGCCAAGTGTTCTTTGTTGATGCATTGTAATACAAAAAAAAATTATTTCTCATTTTAAGAAAACTTTCCTTGAATGAAATTAAAATTGTATGACTTTGGCCATAACACCAGAGGGCGCTGTTGGGGGAGTGGCCAACTGAAATTTAAAAGTGTATTGTTTCAGCTGTTAGGCCTGAACATTCACTTATCATTTCCATCATTTTTTTTCTGCCACAGGTATGTTCAAATGTTAGTTTTATTTCATGTTTCAACTTAATTAACATAGATTTAGGATGGCTATTTGTATGAACTTTATTGTTGAAGATGTTTAAGGACTGAAAAGATTGAAAGTTGTGTAAGTTTCAGATCGGTAGTTGCAAAGTTATGTGCATGTAAATACACGTGTAATACATGTATTGAACATTGCACACATAACCCACGCAGCGTGAGTGAGATAGCAATTCCTTTTCTTTTATAGAAAGTAACACATAAAGTGGAAGTCACTGATATGAAAATTGATTTTTAGAATTGTTAGAAGTTAATCTGAGTTTGGAGATTAGGCTCTGCCTGAGAAGTAAATCTAAGTTTGGAGATTATGCTCAAATTAAAGTAAGGTTTGAAGTTCAAACACCAATAAAAATAGTTATGACAGTGACAAAATTTTTAAATAAAGTTGTTGGGTGAAAATACTATTATTGAAATGAGCAAACTATACAGGGTGATTAAAAAAAGGTAAGCCTGAAACAAAGGATTTTATTTGTTAAATATGAACACAATGTCTTCATGGCATCCATTGCTGTTATGGATGAATGCATACCATTGCCTTGAAGTTAGCTTGCTAAATTGTTTTCTTGTAGAAGGAAAACAATTCTCATTAATTTGTACTAAGATTTATGATGTCTTTTCTTATGGAATCCGAGAAAACCTCAGCAGAAACAAGAAAAAAAAAACCAAGATTACAATTCCAACTAGGAGTTAATTGTCTTGATTCAAGAAAAGGAAAAAGGCTTTCTTGTGTCATTCCTAATCCTAGAAAATGGTAACAAGAAAGTTTTTCTTAAAATAAGAAACATACTGAGAAAAGTTTAGAAAAAAAAAATTCTTAATTTGACAAAAGTTAAGAAAGAAACAAGAAAATAAACTAGATTTGTTTTTTGCAATATCAAGGGGTTATATTCTTGATTCAAGAAAAGGAAAGAGGTTTTCTTGTGTCACTCCCTAGGAAATTGTAACAAGAAGAAAAAAATTCTTGCAGTTTTTCTTAAAATAAGAAACATAACTGAGAAAAGTTTAGAATTTTTTTTTCTTATTTTGACAAAAGTTAAGAATTTTTTTTTATCTTAAATCAAGAACATTAGGAAAAAAAACAGATAAAAAGTTTCTTAAAACAAGAATTGGCCTTTTAGAAATTTTTTCTTGTGTCACTCCCTAGAAAAAATAACTTGTTTTAAGTTTTTTTTTCTCAAAATAAGAAATATATTTTTGGCAGTGCATCGCCCAAATCTGACCAGCTTCATCCTAAAATAGGGTAAGATAACATGATACAAAGACAACACAATAAAGCCCAATTGTAGACAGGATCTTGTAGTACAAAGGTATTTTGTTATATTGAGTTCCTATTTAAATCTTACCTGAAAGCAGAGTTGTAATGATGCATACAGCTCTGGACATGAGGCGGTATCATGTTTTGGCCTTGCCTTGGCAGCTGCCACTCTTATTGTGTAACTGCTAAATTGTACAACAGCCAACTGTAAAACAAGCAGCAAAGAAACAAAAACTAAATATTTCCAGAGTCACACATATACAGGGTGTCTCACACACACAAAAACAAGCCCTCAACTTTAATTTTAAAAAAATACACAGCAAATATCTATACATATTTAGAGAGTATAATCCATTAGTTTTCCAACAACGTAAACGTCTTTCCAATCAGGTAAATATTGATTGAGTTATGGCCAATTGTAAGGAAGTACCGCTTTTTCATTTTTTCCACGGCGACTGATATTTTGACAGCTACAATAAGAACACGGGCCGAAACTTGCATTTGAGAAGAAAGACTACCAAGTAGAGGGCAGAGACAACCACAAAAAGCAGCAAACTTAACATCTAAGAAGTTAATCTAACAGATCTTTTCAGGACTATACCATTACTTCCAAAAGGACAAATGACTATTGTTGCAAAAATAAAATAATAAAATGAACAAAATAAATAAAGATTAAAACATTAGACAGAAAAACTTCCCTCACCCCAAATCCATTACATTCCTAACAAATGACAATTGAGATAGGATCAGATTGAAAAATCAGCACTTATTTCGACGCTTTGTTTCGCCGATGTAGTGGAAACCGCATAGTTGGCAGGAGATACAATATACAACGTTGGTAGATACACAAGTGAATTGTCCACTGGGTGTATAACTGCTCTACAGGAGGTACATAGATGACATAGTTGGTGTAACATCATCCACAAGGGAGGAAATTAACAACTTCATTGAATTTGTTTGCAAATATCATCCTGCCCTGCAATTCACCTCAGAGACCACACTCTACTTCCTCGACATTCAACTTCGGATTGATGGTGAATGGTTGGTAACCTCCATGTTCTACAAGCCAACTGACTCCCACAGCTGCCTGCAATACGACTTATACTACATGTACTGTGTGCATCACCTTGATTTGGACTATTACCCTACGTGTAAACCCTACCTGTGTGTGGCAGTTCGTACACACAAAAGAGACCCTATTGTTGACAACCATTCATCCGTGAAAACAATCCAACAGTAAAAAGCATTTGCTACCTGTTGTCTAGTAATTGCTGAACAGTAAAGGAAAACTTGTATTCATGTGGAATCAAGCATTTGCTTTTCCTTAATGCTTTTACTCCAAAGTAAATGCTTTTACTTTTTGCTTAAGCTTCCTAGCATTTGCTAGTTTTTATTAATACGACCCAATTGGGTCGTATGTATAAAAACTAGCATTTGCTTTTACTACCTATTTTTAAGCATTTACTTGCATTTGTATGAATAAAAATGAAGCAAATGCTTTTACAAGAAAGCATTTGCTGAAAGCTAAAAGTATTTACTTTTTACTTGTTAGCTTTTGCTAGACTAGAAGTGTTTACTTCATTTCGTATGAATAAAAAGGAGTAAATGCTTCAGATTTCAAGAATTTACTAGTCATTTTTCAAGGCTGGGTTGGGGCAGCCTTGAAAATATAAAGCAAATACTTCTGCGCAAAAACTGCTGCATTTATTAATATTAATCGCCCCAAAATTAACAAAAAAACGTTAATAAACTACATATAATACCATACACTGTATTTTGACTAACATTTATGCGCAATTTAAATACTTTTTTATTATTTATTTTATTACTAGAAGAAACGATAATTGTGCATTTTGTTCACGATATGAGTGTTAGCGTAAAATTCAGTGCGGCATAGAATGATTAAAGATAAATTTTATCCAACGGCACCCTAGGGACTGAACAAAATGAAATCATTTGTTTAGTTTATTAGGTCACCAATCTTTGCAAACTAATATTTTTTTTATATTTTAATAAACAAAACTCTTTGTATATTGAATGTTGGTATGATTTTACCCGCTTTAACACGTGTGTGATTTTTATGCAATTGTGACGTCTACAGGACACTGTGCACCTGTACAATTTTCATGAACGATGAAAGTATACATTTTGCATTCTGGAACTGCCGAAAAGTGTCATGATTTTTGCTGGATTTGAGGATCAAAATGTATGTACTACTACATGTACTGTTTGCTTTACCTTGATTTGGACTTTTACACCACGTGTAAACCCTCCGTGTCTGTGTGTGGCAGTTCGTACACACGAAAGAAACCCTATTGTTGGCAATCATTCGTCCATGAAAACAATCCAACAGAAAGAAGCATTTGCTGCCTGTTGTCTAGTAAATGCTGAACAGTGAAAGGAAAACTTTTATTCATACAAAATCAAGCATTTGCTTTTCCTTAATGCTTGTACTCCAAAGTAAATGCTTTTACTTTTTGCTTAAACTTCCTAGCATTTACTAGTTTTGTAAAAAACGACCCATTAATTCCTTTGGCAAAAAGCAGCACAGCTAAAAAAAAAAATTCTCCCACACAAGAACCCTTTGAATGAAGGTGATGGGGTGGAAGTGGGCAATTTAAAAGTAAATCTCTCCCATTGTTAATTTCTCCCATTGGGCTGTGACAAAGTGAGCCTTAAGTTGCACTTTCTTTACCCACTAAAACCAGCCAGCAGAATAAGAAGTTGCCCCATTGGCTGAAAGTCTTATGTAACATAAGTTGTCACTGGTCAAAACTTATAAGCTGATTGGCTGACACAGTATGCAAACAGCACTGGATCCTGTTTACAATCCTGTGTTTTTAAGTACTATACAGACATGAAAAAGTTTCCCACATTAGGAGCTGATACTGTGCAGAATCTTCTAATTTCCACCCGATTTGTAACGCCATTTGTGCAAGAAAACCTTTACCCATCCACACACACACAGACCTTCACAGTGTACTGCCACCAAATTATTGATTTTCAGTTAGGCAAAAGCAACACAGTAAAGATACAAGAGTTTTCTACAATCCCGGCCAAAATGGTTGGGACACGTGACGACAAGCACACCCTCCCCCAGTCCCCCACTCCCCCGTGTCAATGTTGTTATCTCCAGCTGGAGCACAGACCGCGCAATGAGAGACAAGATTGACCGGGGGCCGGGGGCCCAGCGAGATTTGGCCAGGATTGTAGGTCACAAAGTGCAATGTCCTTTTGTGAAGTGAAACTTCATTCTCATAGCTTACATACCCGGTAATGCATATTCATGAAAAAGTTTGCCACCTCAGCAGCTGATTGGCGGCTCATGACAGCTCAGGATCCTGTGTTGGTACAAACTTTGCAATGGAATTTTGTGCAGTGAATCTTTACACATGTATACAAAGGCATGCGCACACATGCATGAGTGTTTGCAAATAGTAGAATTCTACAATGAGACTTCAATATCGAAGATCCGAAGTAAACTGTATGCATCACAGCTAATCTCTCATTGTGAACTGTATACGCAGCAGTTAATTAATTTGATGTGGCAATTTCCTAGGCATTATTTCAAACGAGTAATTTAACCAACAGAAAAATTCTGGGAATAAAGCATTTGATCATTTATTGATAAAATGTCTCAAAATCAAGATTTTAATTGAAAGAAAGATTGACAATGGTAAAGCCTAATTGTTGAATGAGATTAATCAGATTTTAAGTTAAATATGGGGGGGGGGAATATGACCATTATTGTTGTGAATTTACGGTTGGTGAAAAACATACTTTTTCTATATTAAACGAAGTTGGGCAGAATGAGCTGAAAATTTGGTAACAACCTACATGATTAAACTACCTATATTTTAGAACTACTAGCAGGAGGCACCCGCTAGCTGGGTGCTGTCGTAAAGTTTGTATTGTTTACAGGTTTAAAAAAAGTTGTCAGTGGAAAAAAGAAATGAGGATTGAGGTACGTAAATAACCAAAATCTAGGGTAAATCGGCCAGGGTTACTTGATACTATTGTAACGTCGACCAGATCTTGCATTTTTACACGTCAGACGAAGGAAACCACAGACACTATTCTTCAGGGTTTCGGGGCTCTAGGCCGTTTATTCTTGCCACTTTCTTTACAGGAGGCTCTCTCTTTATACAACTCACAACAAAAAGGAACGCTATACAAAATGTCACACTACTGAGTCGGCACAGTCTGGCAACAGGTCTCCCTGCCCAAGCGCAGGGGTCCTGATGCTACGGTTGAACCTTGGGTCCGTGCTGGCTCCCTCTGCCGGTGGCCCGGCACCGACGTTACACTATCATCTGACTGTCTGACTAGACAGACATTTTGTTTATTGTCTGTCTCTGATAAATCCCCCGAAATATCGGAATTCCCGTGAAGCACATCAGCTACAGAGAGCCTACCTTTGCAATGAGCACCGGCTTTTGAAAACCGGAAGTGGGAAGTCAACTGTTTTGAGAGAAAACGTGACAAATTTATCAACGAAACTAATTCTACCTCCATGATTCATCATAACGCTGCTGACAGTGCGCTCTCAACTAATGTAACATAGTCATGTTTTGAAATGCATTATTCATAATTGTATGATCAACGTACAGTTTTGCGACCTTTTTTAATCATCATAAATAATCATACATAACGTTATGTTTTGCGTACTAGCGTGTGTGAACTTGTTTTAGAGTGTTTTCAAAGAGATAATGTTGTAATATTTTAAGTATTGAAAGTCTAAAAGAAAGAAATTTGCCAAAAGGCAAAGCAAAAAGAATAAATCTTTTTTTCACGTCCCAAACTGTGATTTCAAAGGTGGTCCAATGGGGTCATATACTATTTTAGCACTGCGTATACATGTACTGGATGCATCTTTCATCAGACATCATGTGTGCAGCGCCTAGCATACTCCTCATGAATCTTAAATCAGACATCATGTGTCACCGCACACTTCCGATTGTGTGACCGCCTCTTCCGTGACACACAGACATCAGACAGACAGACATCGTAGGATCTTTCAATATAGGATGGTTCTCTTGATTATTGGAAATAGTCAGGAACACTAAAAAAATGATGTCTATTCCAAATGACCTGGTCATGAAAAATTTCTGAAAGTGCGTGTATGACATGCATGCGCTGTCCTCATTGGTCAAATCCCCAAACAACGTTGCAGTTTGACTAATCACGCACCGCGACACTCAGCACTGGGGTGCCTTTGAATGTCAGGTACCTTGCTCCACACGGGCTTATATTAAATTAAGCAAATGCGGACTAAAGGCGCCTGACTAGATAATAAGCTGGTTGCCTGTCCTCTTGAACAGGGAAGTAAAACAATGTCCGGAAAGACATTTTAAAAGACTTCAAATCACAAATATTAATCAGGCATTGTTTTCTTGTATTTTTTCGCTCTATTGTTTTCGTGGGACAAATGTAATGTCCACCATGCTATTTCTAGAGCCTGGAATGGAAAGTTGGGGCTGGGGTTTGAAATCACTGTGATTGTTTTCTGTTACTAGGCTAGGAAGAATATTTCTATTGATTTTCCTTTTGTTGGGTTGGAAGTGATAAAAGTGGAAACTGTTTTCTTTTCCCTTTTATTCTTTGACAAGTTTGGCCAGAAAATAAAATAAATATACACACAACGCTTTTTTGTCTAGAGTCAGAAATTGAAGGGGGTTATTACTCTCAATTTGTGCATGTAGAAACAGATTCCTATAGGTTAGTTTCAATTAATGTGTGGTTGAAATTGATTATTATAATAACAAGAAAAGTAGTGTTAAAAAACACAAATGGCTACTGCACTTGTGACGTTCACTCGTTCAGGGACGCACATCATACAAGTGTAGCTTGAAATTTCCAGCATTACTGCACAATGACATCATTGGCGTGACATGGGGAGATTGGCCAGTAGCACTGGAACGAAGCCCCTGACTCAGACGGCGGTTTTTGCTTTTTGCCGATGTTTCCAATTATCGTTCAAATAAAAAGTCACCTATATGACTGTAGATTTATCCTTATTGCAGCAGAGGATCCATGCAAAATGAAAAAAGAATCAAGCCGAACAAGATAAAAAGAGACATTTTTGGTGCAACTTCGGGTGTGTACAAAAAAATCCTTGGTTCATTAATGTACACGTACACACCTGCAGCGCATCATAAGGGGGGGGGGACCAAATCGCATCCGAGGATCATTCACAACAGCCAATTACAGGGCCGTATCATATTATTAATGCCAATTAATAAATACCTTGGAGAGTTGATGGTTTCTGATTGGTCGAGACTCGATCACGTGGCCGGTCATTAACGGTGATAATGGACCGGCTTCAAAGATCAAGCGAATAAATGGCCCCTGAACCAGCATTGATCAAGCCCCGTTAAGCCCCATGCAAGCCAATGATTGGTCAAAATATAGTAACGGTCCTGCGGTAGCTTTTAACAATTGAGCACTGCACATGCGCTCAACCCCCATCGCGTGAGACTGACGCGCGCGTACGCAACACAGTTGCTAGGGATGCGTGCGTGCGCGCGCGTAAGGAAGTTTTGAAACGACATCGTACAGCAGTGCAGTATATACTGAGGATGTTTACGACGAAAGCGTAGATCTACGATTTATTTTCTTTTGAAACACTTCACCCACCGACATATTTACCTTTCCTAAACCAAGCATCTTTGTAATTCCGGACACAAGGAATGTGTAAACAAGATTTCAGCTTCCTCCATCAGGTAAAGATATGAAAACATTGTTGTAATTTGTTTCGCTACGGCAGCAGTTTCTGTTGAGATTACGTCGTTATAGCTGTTAAGCTAAAATATGGCCCATGAACATGAACACAAAAAAGTCTGGAAATATCGCCGGAAAAAAGTCACAAAATTGGAGCATTTTAACTGTTTATTTCGTTATAAAGGTATTTATTAATGGGAATAACAGTGTGAGGATCCGGTCTTCACTGCGTGATAATGACCGGGTGTGGGGGTGACCGCTGTTAATGGACCTCGACTTCGTCTCGGTCCATTAACAGCGGTCACCCCCACACCCGGTCATTATCACGCAGTGAAGACCGGCTCCTCACACTGTTATTCCCTTAGTAGAACATCCAACAGCCCTTGGTCTACGGACTGTACTGTGTATGTCGAATGTAATACTGACCCAGCAGTAGTTATATGTACTACTCGGCATAAATAATCGAGGCGCCCTGTGATTGGCTGTTCTGATCCTCGGATGTGATTTTGTCCCCGCATATTATACTGCCACAGCGCTTCGCTCGTACCCCCTGCCCTGCAAAGCAAAGATCCTATAGCGCTATAGGATCTTTGCTGCAAACAGGATGCTGGGATACGCTGATGAGCTTCACAGAATCTTGTGAAGGAAGTGGCCTATGACCTATGTATAAAGCATCTGGCTGCAGCTGTTTGAGACCGCAGTTAGCTGTGTGCGCAAATGCTATCCGAAAACTTTCCCTTAGAAATGCGCACATTCCATACCGGATGTGATTTCTGATTCATTGCAGACCATGTGGACAAATTTGGCTATCTGACCCATCGTGAATTCGAAATGGAGCCAAAGCAAGTGACGAGAATTGAAAATTTTCAAAACAGATACCTTATACACATTTTCCAACATCATTACAATTTTCAGCGAAATAAAAAGCTTTTATGAATGGGAATAAAATAGTGATGACTCAGTCTTAACGACTGTTTTAAACCTTGCCGAGTCGTGGCCGTGATGACGTTGCAGGTCACAGGTCACGTAAAATCTATCCAAAAGAGCGTGAATTCAACAGCGTATCCCAGCGTCCTGTTTGCAGGGCGGGGAGTACGAGCGAACCTCAGCACAGGCTAGGCGAAGATGCTACGTACGTGAGTACGTTCAATGCAACCATTACCAGTGTTCATTCGTGCGTATGCTTTCGTTTCACGGAACCCATTGCAGCAGATTCTTGAAGGTTTGAGCTGGCCTCGACTGATTCGCTGAGGCCGGAAGGTTCCGAGGCCGAGGGCCAAGGCCAAGGCCGAGGCCATGAAAATCGACCGAGGCCGGCCTCGAGACCTCCAACACCGGTTAAAGTGGTCAGAAATTGTCTCAGATCGCACCACAGAGCATGTAATATCCATTTCTTGATCCACCATTGCTTTCACAATAACTTTTAATGAATTTTACAAAGTGGGAAATCATAGATGTCCTCTTTATAATCAACTGAAAAACAAGTATTAAAAACATCAAAAAATTGTGAGAGGAAATTGCTCTAGGCCTACACTGTTTAAAAGCGTAAAATGCACACAGAGATTAATTTTTTTCCCTAGACTTTTCTGGTGTGTAGCTGGAGTGGATGGAGAGACGCAACACTTGGAAATGATGAAGGAGAAAGCAAGTAAGGTATGAAATTGCTGCAGACTGACTGAGGAGATATTGGAAGAGCATGGGTGGGAAACACCTTTCGAGAAAACCCAATACACCTACAAAAAAAAATCATTTTCTTCCTCGTCTCCATCCAAGTATATTTTATATCGAGACAGCTTCATCTTTACGGCTGACTTGGATGGCATCTTGTGACGTCTCACTTGTCTTGATGAAGCTTGCAGAATCCTTTGGAGACTTGGCAGTAGGTGGCATTTTTGAAGGCGGGGGCATCTGGGGGATTCAGGGTGTTGATGAGGGTCTACCACTTCAAGTGGAGCACACGGAGGTGGCACTTCAGCATGTTCAGGCTGACATTCGATGCATCTGCGCCTGGTCATCAGCTTTACAAAATAAAGAACAACATTTATATACATAAAAAAAAATTGTTGTGATATACCTTCCTTGACTTTAATAGTCTTACATCCTATACAATCATTAAGACTGCTTTGTTCTCCCTTTAACCAAAAAAATGAAAATTGTGTGTCATTCTGATGGTTTGGCCAAACTGATGTTTGAAAAACCAGCTTTGTCAAATATAACCCCCAACTGACAGAATTCAGATAAACCACATTTTGCATGCATATAGATTACATGTCTGTAAATTGGCACAAGCTAGCATGTGTTAAATCATTTAATTTAGTCTGAATCCCAGGCATCCATAAAACACCATCTTACAGCAGGAAATCAAATCTTATCTGGGTTGATGCATGGGTATTTGTCTCTGGCTGTCTGCAACAGTTTGTTGTGCAGCTTCAGGAAGGATGTAAAAACTCCTTCCACAAGTCATTCGTGTCAATATGGAGAACGTACAGGGTTTAAAAAAAAAAACAGAACCCCAAAAAATATATTTCATAATTAAAAAATATGTAGCACCAAAAATAATAATGACTGGAAAGCCAATTTCAGAAACTACTTTTAGATGAAAAAATTACTGAAATTGCTCAATCCGTTCAAAGAATATCACCATTTTTTGACTCACCCTGTACAAGATGCGGCTCATCACTAAAAGTGAAATGTCTTGAGCAAGGTTTCGCGAGACGCAAAATGGTGCTCTCTGGTTTTGTAATAATTCTGGAACAAACAAGTCGAGATAATGGGGCGGGAATCTGGTAATCGAATCTCCAAAAATCTTCACGCGAAACCCTGGTTTCCTTAGTACAGTAAGTACTAAGCAGTCCGGTCATGCTAATAAGCGTCAACAAGCATCAACAAACACGATTAGTGCCAACAAAACATAAACGAGCTCAAAATGTACTTTTGAGCTTCAAAAAAGCTATAATCATATTCAATAGACTTTCATACTTGTATTACGTAAGAAATAGGAGAAATTCACGTTCACAATCCCACAAAAAAAAAAGGATCTTTTAGCTCAACAATTTACGGTCCTTTTTTTTCGGCGGCAATTTGTTTTGCACATGGTTTTGCACATAACATATCCCAGAAAAACAGGATAGCGGTCAGTTTCGCTGAAAAAACGGCACCATTGTTGCACTTTTTTGCCTAAAGGTAAACTTTTAAACATAATTTTAAATATTGTTATACGTTGGAAAAAAAAATTTAATTAGGAGCCCACTGAGAACTGTGAACATCTTTTTTTTCAACTTAAAAATATGTGTACAACTTGTTGACGCTTGTGGACGCTTTAATAGCACAACCCAACTTTCCAAGGACACTGCTGATTGCCACTGAAAAATACACACTTGTGCATAAGCAAATCAAAACAGAGGAAGATCTCTTTATTTACCAGACTGTGGTTCAATGGCTTCTACATTCAGCTGGCATGAATACTTAACAATTGTTGACTGCTGTGATGTGGGATATGACGTTTTGAACACCCAAAGGGTGCATATATAGCACCCGAGGCGAAGTCCCTCGGGTGTTCAAAACGCCATATCCCACATCACAGCAGTCAACAATTGTTGTGTTATACCTCTGTCTTGGATTCATTGGATTTTGATGTAAAAATCACAAAAACAAACGGCAGTAAATACAACAATCACGACAATCGAACGGCAACTCACATGCATGTCGCATGCTTGAAACAGCTGATCGTCTGCTAGTTCGCTGCCCACACTCATGTGTGAAAAAATAGTGTGGGTACCAATGAAACAAGCATTTCACACCGTACGTGCCGTATATGTACAAAGTCATAGCACACCCCCTGTGGGATATCACGTACATGATATCCCAAAGGGAGTGTGCCACGACTTTTTATAAACTTAACGCGTGATCGTTCTCTAGGCCAATGAAAATTAACACAGTATTCAAGATGGAGGTATAACAATAACATTTGTCCTCTTCAAAGTGTTACCAACAAAAAAGGAAAGGACAGACTCTCCAATAACTCAATGAGTGTTTTCCTTACAAATTCATAGATTTTTTTTACATAAACCATATTTTTATTGTTAATTTTTTTTGGGGGGGGGGGGAAATGTTTGTAACATACATTGTATCATGACTCCCAAAAACTGTTTCATGCAGATAACCTACATTGTAAACTAACCGTCTGATTTTAAAATGGACCAACTTGACCTGCAAGTGCAACCATTTATTACACGTAGGCTACATGTGTACATGTATGTCTTGTGTACTTGATGTGGTAGTCGTGTAGTTTAGGACCCCGTTCCCATATAAGAGAATGAAAAGACACTTTGTGTTTTGGAACTTAATACTTAAACATTTGGCAGCGGTACAAGCGGGAAAAGTCACTTTATGTGTTTGGAATCATCTAAATAGATCGCTAAGACACCATGTTGAATATCAGCTTGCTTAATTGTGTGGAAAGAGGGCAGGGTTGTGATTTTTGAACGGACTTGTAAAACATTAGAGGTGTCCTAAACTACATGATTTCCATTGATGTACGTGTAGGCCTATGTGCATGTATGTGAGGAAGCGCCAGCACAAGACTAAGGGGAAAAAAATGACAAATCGGTTCACAGTACTAGGCCCAAACTCTGTAAAGCAAATGTACAAGAACCACTGATACAATCTTATTTCATTTCAAGATTCCAGCAAAGGACACATTTTGTCCAAAGTTATCTCGAAACAGTTCGGATCACTCAAAACATGCAAGTTGTGTTAAAACAAACTGTTTATATTCCATACCTTATTTCACTAGCCTAATTAATAACCTTTACAACGAAATAATCATAAAAATAAATGGTATTATTAAAAAAAAAAAATTCTCACTTACCACTCACTGCCTCGCAAATGGGTTTCTCGTCTATTTTCAAGGGGCACTACTGACGCTTGAAAAACCTCATGGATTCTCAAAGAGTCAAAGACCGTCAACTCGTTGCAAATTAAACTTTGCCGTGTGCCTTATCATCTAGCACGCTGCGCGCTGACTCTACAGGCTGTTGAAAAATGTACCTTTAAGATGACGTCACATGACAGGTGATGATGTCATCATGACGTCACTTGTCCCTGCACGACTTACCATGGAGTCTTAGTGTATGACAAGTTTCATCAAGATTAAAGTCTGTTTATTGCCAAAACTGACCCTGAAAATGAAACATGTACAGAGTCTATGGGTTTGGGATAGAAGAACAACGGAACAAATCAGAAGAAAAACCAAACCTATGAAGCCCGGGAAGGGACAGAGTGGAATTTCCTAATTCGTTCTCATGAATTTCTAACTCGTTCGCACGAATTGCTAACTCGTTCCCACAAATTGCTAATTCGTTTGCACGAATTGCTAATTTGTTCGCATGAATTGTTTTTCGTTCGCACGAATTGCTATTTCGTTCCCACAAATTGCTAATACGTTCGCACGAATTGCTAACTCATTCGCACGAATTGCTAACTCATTCGCACGAATTGCTATTTCGTTCCCACGAATTGCTAACTCGTTCCCACGAATTGCTAACTCGTTCCCATGAATTGCTAATTCGTTCGCTTGAATTGTTATTTCGTTCGCACGAATTGCTATTTCGTTCCCACGAATTGCTAATTCGTTTGCACAAATTTTTATTTCGTTCGCATGAATTGCTATTTCGTTCGCACGAATTGCTATTTCGTTCGCACGAATTACCAACTCGTTTCCAAGAATTACTAACGCGTTCCCAGATCCACAAGTTATAGTTGAGTATGTATGGGGATTGAACCCCCGTGCACCCCCCCCCCCCCCCCCCACCTGGCCCCAGAACTAACTTTCACCAATTCTTTTGGTGCCTTGTAGGGTCCTAAAACACATATTGGATGTTAACAGTAAAAAATATTGGTAAAAAATGGAAAAAGTCACATATCAGCCTAATAATATGATAAAATCATGAGTGAAATTGTTAGTTATATGTTTTGTACCCTCACAAATTCATTTCTGGTATCGTTTTTTTGGCTATCATGCTTCAAATGTCCGCCATCTTGGATTTGAAGCATGATAGGAAAAAAAGGATACCAGAAATGAGTTTCTGAGGGTCTAAAACATATAACTAACCAATTTATTTATGCTTTTCGTCGCGTATCTGACGAACCAACGAATACGCGCAAATGCGCGGAAACACCATTCTGAGAAAAACACGTTTAAAGTTTAACACTTTTTACGTGTCCATTTTCGATGCCACTTTTCCGCTTGTTTACATTCTTAATTAATGCAAGGTAGTTAGTTGTTTGTTTAAGTACATCTATTACTTTGTTTTTTGCTCAAAAGAGTAAAGGTTTGTCTAATTCTTGCTGTGAAACTTATTTGTCACTTCGCGAGATAGCAATAAACGTCATTGTGCTTATTCGCCAAGTAAAAGTCTAAGATAACATTTTGATTGTGCACGCGTTTTCGCATCACCAATCAATGGCATATTCGTCACTTCTTTACAATGCTAAATACGCACATTTTCAAAGAAATGTTTATGTTTTACAAACTTTTTCTATATTTTCTAAGGAAAACCATATGGTAATGCTTGAACCCCACGTTCAAATCCAAGTACTCGCTATTATATAAAGTAGCGTAATTATATACAAACAAGTCAGGTGTGTTTACAAACACAAATGCCCTGCAACCGTGACTGTTCCCATGACATAACACCACTCTTTAACATCAACTTACATGTACATGTAATTGTCACATGGAACGTTCATTGACATCATTAGTGTTTTCTGTAGGTTTTATATGAATTAATCCCTATTATCTCAGAATAAATACAAGATTTCTTTTGTTTTAGCCACTGTGACCTTGACCCTTGACCTTTCAGCCCCCAATGCAATAAGTTTCTTAGGATTACCAAGAACGATCCACAAACCAAATTTGAAGTTCATATGTTAAGTATTTCTCAAGTTATCGCGCTGACAAGATTTGTCCGGCAACACACACACACAGTCGTTTTTTGCTATGCTTCCCGAGGATTTGTGTTTTCCTTTGTTCCCTGATCTAAACCTTTCCCATAGACTAAGCGCACAATCCTTCATTCGAGGACAATAGGCACCGTCGTTCGAGGATGAAAGGCCCCTTTGTGCTCCTTTTGTTGTCTGTCCTCGAGCGTAATACAATACAGGAACACATGTGTGTAAATGCCAGCAATCGTGGACGCCCCATTGTCCATAATCCTCTTTCCTTTGTTTGTACTCTTTGGCGACAGCTCTCATTGGTTTTGTACACGATTTGATATCGTGGACATTCGGTCAATCGTGGACGTATTGTTTGCACCCCAATTCTTTTGGCCTACGTCCACAATTGCCAGTGTTTACATACTCGCGCTTACATAGGCATAGAAGTGGGGTACTTCCTTTGTTCTCGTGTACTAAAATTTGCAAGGTCGCACACTTATGTCAAAATGCTCTTATTTTGACCATAGTTAATTTCCTGGGCTGAAATTCAGTCTTAATATCCCTTTTCAGAAACTCTTCCATTTGCGACGGATCAACCCACCTTGGACATTCCTTGTTTTTGAGTAAAATCCATATATCTATTTCGTGAAAAACTTGTGGGGTACCAAAACGGTACCCCGCAAGTCGGTGGGCATTCCTTGTGGGGTACCTCCCATTGTTCCGGTACCCCACAAGGCAGTGTTTGTACACGCACACACACACACCCACGCACACCCACCCATGTTTGTTTTACATACGCTATGTGGACATTCCTTTGTTTTCGTGTAGTTAAGAAAACTCGGTACAAAAAATAACTTTACTTTAACTGTGAAAACTCTTTCAACCCAATTTTTTTTTCTATGATTCCCTTTAGTGTTTCTCTTCATTTTGCCACGGATAAACTTAACCCAAAAATGCCTCTAAACCTGTTTTCCAGAGAGGGCGAAATGTTATGTGGACATGGCTTAGTCCACATAACGTCAACACAACCTGCTTTATGTGGACGTCTTTTGTTCACAAGTCCACATAGTGAATGTAAGACAAACTCACACACCCAGTCGTGTTTTACTATACTCTCGAGGACAATGCTTTGTCTTTTCCTTTGTCCCTGTAATATAACACTCTCCCATAGACTAAGCACACAAACGCACGACCAAGGACCGATTTCAACAAAAGATGAACTCTCGAGGACAACAAAGAATCTGTTGTTCTTCCTTTGTCTGTCTGTCCTCAGGGTGTATATACATGTAGTTCACGTACACACCCACACACCCACCCACGGAAGGACAAGGCGGAAACAGTATGCCCCTTTGGCTTCGCCGCGGGGTATACAAAAAGTTATTATAAAGGAAAATATCTCGAATGGACGCAACAAAATAATAGGGAAACAAATATGTAAATGCAAACTAACAACGAACAACACTATTTATTCATTCATTCATTAAAAGACAGCAATTGTTTTAAAAACAATCATAGTTTTGTTTCATAATCCCATACTTTTTATCTTCCCAGGCATAATAATCGCAGTGCAGGCTTATTACCATTAGACATTTTGCTATAATTAGCCGCTTAAAGGGCTCCGTTTCCAAGAATACAAACTTTATTGTATCTCGAAATGCAGTGTTTTTGGTATCCTGTAGACCGTCGTCTTTTAAAGAAAGTGTACCGCACATGTTTGAAATGGTTCATATTTTTATTTTATTATGATCCTAATCATCACTCTCCAGGGCACACTTTATTTCAGTATAGGCTCATTCCAATGAGGTTTTTTGCTCTAATTAGCCACTTAAATGGGCTCCGTTTTCAAGAATATCTTGAAATGCAGTATTTCGGGTCTCCCATAGAACGTAGTTTTTAAAGAAAATGTACCGCACATGTTTTGAATAAATAATATTTTTATTTAATAATCCTTATTTTTACCCACTTCATTTCAGTATGGGTTTTTTTCCAATACGGTCATCTGCTCTAATTAGCTGCTGCTTGAAGGGACTCCGTCTTCGAGAATATCTCGAAATGCCGTAGGCCTATTGTGGAATTCCTATAAAACGCTGGTTTTGAAGGAAAATATATCGCACGTTTTAAATAAATCCCAGTCTGTTTAGGCTTATATATACGCCGCGCAGACCTAGCCTAGTACTCCGTTCATTTTAACAATTATAACTCCACACACATAAAAATACATAAAGGTGAAGTAGTTTCGGTTATCTCTTTTTAGTCATCATTATAATGTTGCAGTGCCGTTAGTTTGTTTTGAAAGCTGACGGAAAGCGCGCGAAACAGAAGATCCCCGGTTCCCTAAAGGGCCATTCAATTATTAAGACGAGTTTGTGGGTAACCAATAACCTGATTATTCCTAACTTCATCAGATGATAGATGTGCACTGTCCTGATATACCAAGCGTTGAATAAATTATTCGTCAGTGTGCAAGAAACAATTTTTTCAACATGTGCCGATTCGTCACTTAGTGGGTTTCGGAACAACAAAAATGAAGTGTTTTCATGAATTAAAAACCTAAAAATATGACAATTCAAATATTTTGAATCCTAAAACTCAACTAAATAAAAAAACACCAAAATGGCCCATTCGTCACTTCGTCAGATATGCGACGTTTTATCACATTATTTGGTTGATATATACCCTTTTCCCCTGTTTTTACCAATTTTGGCAGCCATACTGGCCGCCATCTTGGATATAGCCTTCGCATCGTTTTTTTCTTCTTCTGTTAACATCCAAAATGTGTTTGAAGACCCTTATCCCTTTCCTTACCATGGGCGACTTTTGTCGACAAGAAGAACCCCCCTGCTGGTTCCCATGGGCGACTTTAGTCGACCAGGAAACCACACACAGAACACCCTCAACACTGATAAATTCACTACTTTTCAGAAAGGTGGCATGTTGATATGTTTGGCCGTCCATGCATCAACCATATATCAGCTGAAAGAGCATTTTCGGATCATTCTAATGGTGTAGTTTATTCATAGTGAAGCCATTACAAAAAAATGAGAAAAGTGCTTCAGAAGTATCCACGCACAAATTGAGGTATGGAGTGCCATTTGGTCATGTGGTGAAATGGCTTGCAGTTTGATAAATGGGACCAGATGAACAAAAAGGCATAACTTTCTTATATTTACACATATGGACTTCATTTTTACATCACATACAAGAGTAAGGTTCAAGGAACAAACTTTACACACGACACCTATGATTTAAATCACTCCTTTGCAGTGAAAATCTGGGTTGAAAAAGGTGAGATTTGGACTTGTGGTCATTTTGTTCACGCTCTAGTGATTTCTGCATGACTGAGCAAACAATTTGGTCCCGGGGAGAGCCAAGTCAATAAACAATGTGGTAATGATAGGGTTAAAGGCACCCCAAAAAATTGGTGAAAGTTATCGGGGGGGGGGGGGGGCCATATATACTCAACTATAATTTGTGTATCCGGGACGCGTTAGTAATTCGTGGGAACGAATTATTAATTCGTGCAAACGAAATAGCAATTCGTGCGAACGAAATAACTATTTGTGCAAACGAAATAACAATTTGTGCGAACGAATTAGCAATTCGTGCGAACGAATTAGCAAAATCCCAAAAAAAATTCCACCCTGTTCCTTCCCGGGCTTCATACAAACCCATTAAAGGGAATATACATCATTTGCTTTTGCTGTAATTTTCAGAAATGGATGGAATTGGGGGGTTGGAAATATATAGCAAATATAGTTACACTGACTTTTTGAGGTTTTGGGTTCAAAAATGCTATAAAAACCAAGAAAAACAATCATTTTCCTGTAGTCTGGTTCCCTGACTCCATATAAGAAGAAACAGAGCAGTTTACATACATTGGGGAATTGTAAGGTCAGGGAACCAGTCTAGCTGGCTTGTACCCGTTCATAGGTGTGTAATCGATTGCAAACAAGTGCGATGGTCAATTGGGGCCAGTATTTGAAAAAAAAAGCCAGTTTTTTTCCAACGCTGATCGGCCGACCAGCGTTGGAAATTGATACAAAAATACCACTTTTCTTGAAAATGACAGTATACCAGGTGCCATGATTTTACAGGATGCTTTACACTGTCATTCACGAACAGTCCAGCAAGGTATTTCAAAATGATTTGGTAGTTTTATTTTTTGATGTTTGCAAATGTTGTATTTTCCCTTTAAAGACCATATATATCAGATAAAAGAGGGCATTATCATAAGAAATTGACCTCAAAATACACTTTTTAACCTGATTTGATATTCTGCCTTCTGAGAATGGCCTTTAGATTAAATCTGAAGATAGCTCCTTCTATTGCACTGTATAGTGACAAAATGAAGATGTCTTACAGAGATTCAGGTTTTATTAAGGGAATAAATGTGTGTTTTGGAGGTAATATAACACTCTGTTTTTGGAGTCCGGTCTTAAACAGAGTGTTTAATACCGACCAAAAACATATTTATTCCCATTCATAAATACATTTGTGGTCCAAAAAAAAAATCTTTTGGTCCAAAAATCAAAACAAGCCAAACACTAGACGTTGCCAACCATTTTGTTCAACAATTTTACTTCATGTTTTATGAAACACCCCTCAGACTATAATATGGAATGTTCCTCTACAACTCCTTACCTTATAAGGAGATTGGCGCGTGCGTATAGCGCGATGTCGCACAGAATGCACCTGGGGCATTGCGTTGTGAATTTAGGACTATAAAATACTGACTCACTGGTAGTATTGCGCATGCCTACGTGAGGATTGTGAACGTTCAACCAATACAACGGTAAGAGGCACTGGATTTTTAGGAGTCCAAATTTCATGTGATTAAGAACAGCCAGCCATGTCTTTATCATCCATTTAAGACCGGCCACATGACGGGCTCTCGACCAATAGGAATGGTAAACTGTCTTAGGTATTTATGAATACACTGTTTGAAGTACATGTATTAAACTGACAAGGAAAATCACATGCCCCATCAATAATAACTTTTGTTGCTTATGCCAACCTACATGTAGCTCACTAGGTCTAACAAAATTTAAGAAAATAACCTTAAACTGTTTTCTGGGTGTGACTTGTGAAATAGACATGTTAATTGCAAACTGCTTTTATAACAGCCTTTTGTAGTAATACTTACATTGAATGCTAACCATGCAACAAGTCTGAAGCATCTTCTGATTTGCAGGAAAAATTCCTTGATTTTTGCTGAAAGAGGTAAAACGATTTCTTCATCTTTGTCAGTGGTCAACAATGCATCCCTGCTGCTTTGACTGCTGCTTTGACTGTGTGATGATGTTTCACTGAGCACCTCTCGCTGCACTCGTAAAATATCTAAAAATAGAGACAACGATAACACATTGAGTAAAAAAAGTCAGTCCCGGCACCATGTGGCGTTCGCCACTGTGCGGCACCCTGTGGCGTTCTCGACTGTGCTGGGGGACACGGGTAATTCAAACCCACTGCCCCGTGTTCGGTGATAGGATGGAGGGTGTAGTGCAGCCCATGTCTGGACTACGTTTACCTTGCCGACCCTTCTTAGGTTTGGCTCTGGCACAGGAGTGTAATTTAATAACTTTGCCAGAGCAGCCCTTTCTGTTTGGTTGTTCCGACTAAGCTGGCCGGAGATGGAGACTGTTTGAGGTCCCCTACTCGGCCAACGGAGCTGCTGACGCGGTAACAAGTGCTGCAACTGATCCTCAAAGTTCGGTTCGCTTCCGTTCGGTTGTGGTTCGATTTTTTTTCTCCGAACTTTGGTTCGGTTCGGCTTTGGAAGTGCGTAATGTACATGTCCATGGTACAATGTACTGGGCTACAATGAAAAGCATATAGGCCGTTCCCCTGTTCGAACAAACACGTGTGCAACGCGCACGTCTGACAGAAATAGGCACAACAATTTCCACATGCTTTACAACACAAGTTGACGGATGGAATCTTATTTTTGTTGTGTAAACAAAATACCGTTATAATTTTAGTTGATGACGTTGAGAAATGAACATCATAAATTGCTACCGTGTTACCCATCGCAGCCCTATCCGACCCGGGAACTATGATAAAATTTTCCCCGCACACATGCTGACGGTTTTCCCGACGAGTTCCGTCCCGTCCGAGCATGCCCTGAGAGCACTAAAAACTTGCTTCGTGACAATAATTGCTGATTAGTTTTGATCTAAGAACAAACAGGTCCTTTTACTGTGCCAAACTTTTGAAATCATAATTATTTTATCAACAAGCTGACAAGTAGCTACCATAACCTTTTCGATTCACCCATGAATATTCATTCTGTGGACGGATCCAATAATTTTGTAAAGGGGTGTTTCACCCTCTTTTGGGAGATTACATCGTTTTTCGTATACATTCTTTACAAAAAAAATATATTGTGAAAATTAAGAACTTATACTGAACATGGGAAAGAATTCCGACTCCATAAAAAGTATTTTTAAATGTTGACAAGGTAAAGAAAATGAAAATGCTGGTAACTTGTGCCGAGGAAAGCGCACCCTCCACCGCAAATGGTCTCCTGCCCCATTCCATTGAGAGAATTGCAGGTACGTACGATTTTTTCAAGGTGTATCGGCCCATTATTCTCTTGTATGCCTGTCTAGAACATCGTAAATAATGAAGATGAATGCTGAGACTTTTCAACATGGTAAATTCAATCATCCGTGCACGTTAATTTTGCCCTTTCATTGCAAGCCTTAGGATTCTTAGCGCCATCAACAATTTTTACCGAACTCTTCCGAACAGACTTTTGGATTCGGTTCGGTTCGGAAGGCCAAGTTCTGTTACTTTTAGTTCGGTTCGGCGGTTCAGCTGCAGCACTAGCGATAACGGCGCAGCATTACCGGCAGAGTCCCCCGAGAACTTGGTCTGTCCCAGGGGAGATTCCCTTCTCCCAGTTGTGACAGGCCAGTTAAAATAATCTCACTACCACACTACACTACACTACAACTCATCTTCAAACTCTTATATCAAAAACTTCTCTTAAGCGATAAAGGGCAGTAGAAAAAAAAAAGAGTAATGATACGAGCATATTATAAACATGTCCTAACCGACCTGCCGCTTAGAGAAAAGAGGACGCTCACGTGGCATACATGCTGCGGGGCACTATGGGTAGGGCACCAGAGGGCACTATTGTGTAAACTCTTAGCGTAAATACCTACTGGTCTAGGGAAATATGCAAAGAAGTAGATTGCTCTGCAGGTAAGATGAGTGACGTAGACAGCAAAATGTTAGAGAACCGCAGGAACTTAAATATTGGGTTTTGCCCTTCACTGATGTATTTTACAAACACTGTATACTCTGTGTTGTCCCGAGTAATTGTGAGAAAAAAATCACTCAGGTAGGACTCGAACCCATGACCTCCTGATTACTAGTGCAGACTTCTTACCACTCAACCATCGATCTTGCCGAGTTGGCTGGCCAGTTGGTTTGTGGTAACCTCAGGAACATTTGGTTACAACAAACTGGTTTTTATTATTTGATTTCCCTCATAATGTGTGATTTTTTTTTCTTCAAAATTCTGTCTTTTGAGTTAAAAGACATGTAGGAACATTGGTCAAAATGTGGAAAAGCAGCTACTGATTTCATGAGAAAATCTGCCTCAAAATGAAGACAGGGATGGTTCTAAGTACCCCGTGAAATTAGTTCACCTGAAATGGTATCGTTTATAAGAAAACAATAATTGAAGGTGGTTTTAAAACATGGGCACACTTTTGTATGTGCTTTTGCAAAGGAATCCGGTTACAAGACCCGAAAATGTCTGCAAATGCTGTCTCTGTTTTCTCCAAAATGTATAGTTGACACTGAGCTATAGTGGCTGTTTGTGGAACACCATTGACAATGAAATAACCCAGTAGAACAATGCTGTCCTTGGGCCATTTTAATCCTTATACAAAAGGGCGCTCCTATCACAATATGAAACATAGCTTTCCCTCCTTAGTCACACTCCTTAGCTTCACTCTTTCATTAGTCACACGGTTTTCATATAAGGTGTCATCTCTATTATTGATCTAATCCTCATTGTAATTATTCTTTTTGTCTCCATCTTCAGTGTCCGGTCTCGTGTTTTTTGTTTTGTTTTTGTTTGTTTGTTTTTTGGTGTTTACTCCTATTGTCTGTGTAAACTGTCCCGGGTGTCTGTGTCTGTGTAAAGTTGTTCTCTACAAGCCAAGGTTTATATTGGTTTTATTGACAAACTTAAGTTGAACTGCTTGTAGAAAGTATGGAAATAAATGTTGCTATTGAACTGAATTAAATTGAATTGAGTTAAAACTTCCACATGCTAGTTGTTATGCACCCATCTTCAGATTTGGATCAATTTTTGGTGCTTCAAAGGGGGAACAAGCACACAAACAAATGATCCCAAGTAACTTTAACTTGTGATGCAGAAAGACATACCTGTGGTATTTATCAACAGTGGAGTTGTCTGGTCATCAACTGAGGATCTGTTGCATATTTGTCTTTGCTTAGCAGGTTTAGCACGCTCTTTGATTAGACGTAATGATACTGCAAGGTATACAACCACTGCTGGTACAATACTGATGAATGCCCACCTGAATAATTGCCAAGAAAACCATCTCATTCATTACATATCACATGTTGAATCCCTTAGAAACAAGAGGGGAGGGACCACCTCCTCTTTTGTTGGTCATTATGTTTCCGTTATCGCAGTTATCGAGTTTGTTGAGATATCTAGGGGGTGCCGCTGCTTGAAGTATCGGCACATTCTGGGAATGGACTGGTTCTAGTTTGTGATACCATGTAAACATCGTACAGTGGGAATAGCGAAACCAGATTCATTTCTTGCATGCAGTATATACATCGGTTGCTTGGCTGCTTGCAATTTACGTTGGTTCAGCCAATTTTTCCAGGCGTGTCAAATTGGTCAAAACCCGTATTTTATGGGGAAAAAACGTACAGTCGTATTTTCAACAAATTCCCGTACGAAATACGGCAGAATTGTATTAGTTGGCAGGTCTGAGGATTGGACCTTGTCTTTATTGCAAAGAAAAGCAACATTGCCCCTTTGATGAGGACTTGATGTCACACAATTCGTTATTATTAGTATTTTTTTTAGCTGTTTCAGAGTACCAACTCTGAAACACCTCTTGTTTTTGTTTAAGATTTGTTTTCCTTTTTTTTTTCTTTTTCAGACTCCTCAATGTAGGTTTTGTCCACGGTTTTCTTCTACCCATACACTTGGCACTTTCGTAAATCCGATCGACTTCAAACTTGGCACACTCATACACAACCACCCTTAGATGTATGCCGAAGATTTGTCAGGATGACGTCATCAGGTGTCAAGTTACTCACATTAAAGGTGCATTTTTTCTTCATAGGGTTTGTACATGTTTTTCTTCCAACTCTACACTTTGGCACTTTTAAATGTGTAATTGACTTTAGACTTTTTTTTTTTTTTTTTTTTTTTACATTAATAAGGCAAACACTGTGCTGCATGATGAACAGGCATTATCTGCATCACTGTCATGTCAACCAAGCATATGGGCGCAAAAGTTCAAATCAGAAATTTAAGAAAATGACCATAAATAATCTGTGACTTACTTATCCAGGTTCCGCATATCTTGGGAATGTTCCTCACCATTAATAAAGCAACCTAGTGAAATAAAAATGATTTATTAAATGGCTTCAAAATATTTTTAAAGTGCTTGTTGGGACACGGTAGGCTTCTAGTATTTAATATTGACTGCTTCGAGTGGTGTGGTAAAACTAGCCTCCAAAGGTGATCCATGGAATGTTCTGTTTCCCGAGGCATTTTCGTTTATTTAAAAAACATCATGCTAATAATATGCATTTTTTAATTGTAAAAACAAAAAATAAAAATCTCCTTTCTTTAAAGGAAGAGTATATTATTTGCAGCTATCCAAAAAGTAACTGCAGAAATTATTGTTGAAAAGCGTACTTGGTTTAGGGGCCGTTCACAATTATCAACATTTTCACGAGCGTACAAACCGTACGCTGGGGGGGAGGGGGTTAATGGCCGCCGTACGCTTTTTTCTTTTTTGTAAATGTCGATATGTTTTCTCGCCCGTTAATGCCCGCCTATAAACGCTGGTTTTTTTTTTGTTTAATGTCGATCTGTTTTCTCGCCCGTCGCCACAGCCGACAGCCGCAATCGATGCCGATCGAGCACTTGCCGAGCCGATCGCGCCCCGCGCCAGGCCCCGCATTGCATCCCATGAACGTATTGTGTACAGCATGCGCGGCATTGTCCTACACACGTACATGAAAATGTACTTTGTATGTACATGTATAGTCCGTATCCACTGCGTGTTTTTAACGGCCGGTGTCACATGTCATGGCCAAAAACTTGATCTACAAAAGTTACAAAAACCCTTGCAAGTGTCTATATATAGACTTGTGTGAAAAAAAAATCAACATTTTTTTCGTACACTTTTAGGGGGGAGGGGGTCTTGAAAAAGTGTACTCTTTGTACACTTGTGAAAATGTTGATAATTGTGAACGGCCCCTTAAAGATTGTAATGGCACTAATAATTTCCGTAAGAAATTATTCTTTCTTGCATGCTGTCGTATTGAAAAAAAAAAAATACAAGAAGGTCAATTCAAAAGATGCGTCTAAAGATGTTTTTTGGGTGGAAATTTCATTACTAGTTTGTTTTTAATTCAGTGAAGCCGAGAATGTGTGCATGCAAGCGTTGATGCATGCGCAGTTGCTATAATTTGTCGGTTCAGTGCGTGACATTATGTAGCTGCAATTGGCTGAATGAGCATGTGTCCTGGACGCTGAATTCGGGCGCCATTCAAAACATGACAAAGCAACATTGAATTGAAACTGAGATCCTAGAATATTTTTTTTCTTTGAATGTAAAGCATTCACGGAGCAAAAACTCTTCCGGTAAGTTGTCAAGCACCCTTCTTTAGATTTTGATTACTTACAAAAAAAGCACAAATGACAAATGATGTACTCTACCTTTAATCAGTATCACTGGCTGCCTTTTAGGCGAGCGGGCGAACCTTTGAAAAGAGGCTTATTTCAGGAGTTTAAATGCCCCAGCCTACACACACCTACACCATACATCATTAGAAAGCTTAATGTGTCTACTAAGGCATGATGTGGAGCTTGGAAATTGGGAGAAATGTGTTTTTGGCTCATTTGGGTCTAAAAAGTCACATTTGTGGTCAAAATATGATTTTCAAAATGTGGTATTTTTGATATCTGTGAAACCAGCCTCAACCATCGAGGCAAGTTTGAGACCAAATCGACGTTCCATAACTTCAAAATAGCCATCTACAGATTACAAAATATACAGTAACTATTGGCAATATTGAGTGAAAATGTGCACTTTTCTCAGAATCGTTTTTCTACGAGCAACATGAAGGTACAATTTTGGTTATTAGCCAATTGCCCAACACCAAACACACCTACATCATACATCATTAGAAAGCTTAACATGTCTACTTTCAGATTAGGCATGATGTGGAGCTGTAAAACTGGGAGAATTGTGTTTTTATGGCTCATTTTGGTCTAAAAGTCACATTTAAAAAAAAATATGATTTTACAAATTTGGTATTTTATATACCTATGGGACCAGCCCGAACCATCGAGGAAAGTTTTAGACCAAATTGACGTTCAATAAATTCACAACTACCCATATTAAGATTACAAAATGTACAGTAACTATAGGCAGTATTGAGTGAAAATGTGCATATTTCTCAAAATAGTGTTTTTTAAAAGCAACACTAAGGTAAAATGTGACCCGCTCCACAAAAATGAGTCTGTTGTGGCAAAACAGAAATTTTGAGTTAACTACATTAATAAAATGGGAATGAAATAAGCTTTCATTTGGTATATCATGGGCCTCTCTAGGACATTTGGTTGCACTGTTGTGCCTTTTTTAATTCTGTCAAGTTTTTGCAAAGCAAGAAATGTCTCAATGAAGAAAAAAGGGTTTAAAAATTACAAATACACTGTAACTAACCAAGAAAAGCACCAAAAATCATAAATTTGTTAGTCTTTTTCTTACAATATTCAAATGTCTGTGTAAGATATCTGAACTAAAACATACAAACAACCAAAATAAAACAAAAACAAAAAATCCAAATTTTGAGCAAATTTTCACTGTTTCCATTTAAAAGTGGTAAAAGCTGGAATTCAAGCTATGCGACATCAGACTCATTTTTGCAGAGCGGGTCACAAATGTTTGTTATTTGTCCATTGCCCAACACCACACACACCTACACCATACATCAT
>NW_024037059.1:36085260-36225366 GCF_015706575.1 Patiria miniata | reverse complement strand
AATTAGAAAACTATTCTAGATTTAAGATAATTGTAAGAAAAAAGAAAACGGGCAAGAAAATCCTTCTTAAAATATTTAATAAAATATACTTGAAGAAATTATATCTTCTTATAAGATTTTTTTCTCAATATTATTCTCATTACAAGAAAATTTTCTAATTTTAAGACAATTTCTTATATGAGAAATTTGTTCAAGAACTGCGAACTGTGTTTTTCTCATATTTGCCATCTATTTTCCTATTTTAAGAAAATATTTCCTATTTTAATAAAAAACAATTCTTGTATCCAAAAAAATGCACTACACTTCAAGAAAATTATTCTTGCCAAGTGTTCTTTGTTGATGCATTGTAATACAAAAAAAAATTATTTCTCATTTTAAGAAAACTTTCCTTGAATGAAATTAAAATTGTATGACTTTGGCCATAACACCAGAGGGCGCTGTTGGGGGAGTGGCCAACTGAAATTTAAAAGTGTATTGTTTCAGCTGTTAGGCCTGAACATTCACTTATCATTTCCATCATTTTTTTTCTGCCACAGTATGTTCAAATGTTAGTTTTTATTCATGTTTCAACTTAATTACATAGATTTAGGATGGCTATTTGTATGAACTTTATTGTTGAAGATGTTTAAGGACTGAAAAGATTGAAAGTTGTGTAAGTTTCAGATCGGTAGTTGCAAAGTTATGTGCATGTAAATACACGTGTAATACATGTATTGAACATTGCACACATAACCCACGCAGCGTGAGTGAGATAGCAATTCCTTTTCTTTTATAGAAAGTAACACATAAAGTGGAAGTCACTGATATGAAAATTGATTTTTAGAATTGTTAGAAGTTAATCTGAGTTTGGAGATTAGGCTCTGCCTGAGAAGTAAATCTAAGTTTGGAGATTATGCTCAAATTAAAGTAAGGTTTGAAGTTCAAACACCAATAAAAATAGTTATGACAGTGACAAATTTTTAAATAAAGTTGTTGGGTGAAAATACTATTATTGAAATGAGCAAACTATACAGGGTGATTAAAAAAGGTAAGCCTGAAACAAAGGATTTTATTTGTTAAATATGAACACAATGTCTTCATGGCATCCATTGCTGTTATGGATGAATGCATACCATTGCCTTGAAGTTAGCTTGCTAATTGTTTTTCTTGTAGAAGGAAAACAATTCTCATTAATTTGTACTAAGATTTATGATGTCTTTTCTTATGGAATCCGAGAAAACCTCAGCAGAAACAAGAAAAAAAAAACCAAGATTACAATTCCAACTAGGAGTTAATTGTCTTGATTCAAGAAAAGGAAAAAGGCTTTCTTGTGTCATTCCTAATCCTAGAAAATGGTAACAAGAAAGTTTTTCTTAAAATAAGAAACATACTGAGAAAAGTTTAGAAAAAAAAAATTCTTAATTTGACAAAAGTTAAGAAAGAAACAAGAAAATAAACTAGATTTGTTTTTTTGCAATATCAAGGGGTTATATTCTTGATTCAAGAAAAGGAAGAGGTTTTCTTGTGTCACTCCCTAGGAAATTGTAACAAGAAGAAAAAAATTCTTGCAGTTTTTCTTAAAATAAGAAACATAACTGAGAAAGTTTAGAATTTTTTTTCTTATTTTGACAAAAGTTAAGAATTTTTTTTTATCTTAAATCAAGAACATTAGGAAAAAAAACAGATAAAAAGTTTCTTAAAACAAGAATTGGCCTTTTAGAAATTTTTTCTTGTGTCACTCCCTAGAAAAAATAACTTGTTTTAAGTTTTTTTTTCTCAAAATAAGAAATATATTTTTGGCAGTGCATCGCCCAAATCTGACCAGCTTCATCCTAAAATAGGGTAAGATAACATGATACAAAGACAACACAATAAAGCCCAATTGTAGACAGGATCTTGTAGTACAAAGGTATTTTGTTATATTGAGTTCCTATTTAAATCTTACCTGAAAGCAGAGTTGTAATGATGCATACAGCTCTGGACATGAGGCGGTATCATGTTTTGGCCTTGCCTTGGCAGCTGCCACTCTTATTGTGTAACTGCTAAATTGTACAACAGCCAACTGTAAAACAAGCAGCAAAGAAACAAAAACTAAATATTTCCAGAGTCACACATATACAGGGTGTCTCACACACACAAAAACAAGCCCTCAACTTTAATTTTAAAAAAATACACAGCAAATATCTATACATATTTAGAGAGTATAATCCATTAGTTTTCCAACAACGTAAACGTCTTTCCAATCAGGTAAATATTGATTGAGTTATGGCCAATTGTAAGGAAGTACCGCTTTTTCATTTTTCCACGGCGACTGATATTTTGACAGCTACAATAAGAACACGGGCCGAAACTTGCATTTGAGAAGAAAGACTACCAAGTAGAGGGCAGAGACAACCACAAAAAGCAGCAAACTTAACATCTAAGAAGTTAATCTAACAGATCTTTTCAGGACTATACATTACTTCCAAAAGGACAAATGACTATTGTTGCAAAAATAAAATAATAAAATGAACAAAATAAATAAAGATTAAAACATTAGACAGAAAAACTTCCCTCACCCCAAATCCATTACATTCCTAACAAATGACAATTGAGATAGGATCAGATTGAAAAATCAGCACTTATTTCGACGCTTTGTTTCGCCGATGTAGTGGAAACCGCATAGTTGGCAGGAGATACAATATACAACGTTGGTAGATACACAAGTGAATTGTCCACTGGGTGTATAACTGCTCTACAGGAGGTACATAGATGACATAGTTGGTGTAACATCATCCACAAGGGAGGAAATTAACAACTTCATTGAATTTGTTTGCAAATATCATCCTGCCCTGCAATTCACCTCAGAGACCACACTCTACTTCCTCGACATTCAACTTCGGATTGATGGTGAATGGTTGGTAACCTCCATGTTCTACAAGCCAACTGACTCCCACAGCTGCCTGCAATACGACTTATACTACATGTACTGTGTGCATCACCTTGATTTGGACTATTACCCTACGTGTAAACCCTACCTGTGTGTGGCAGTTCGTACACACAAAAGAGACCCTATTGTTGACAACCATTCATCCGTGAAAACAATCCAACAGTAAAAAGCATTTGCTACCTGTTGTCTAGTAATTGCTGAACAGTAAAGGAAAACTTGTATTCATGTGGAATCAAGCATTTGCTTTTCCTTAATGCTTTTACTCCAAAGTAAATGCTTTTACTTTTTGCTTAAGCTTCCTAGCATTTGCTAGTTTTTATTAATACGACCCAATTGGGTCGTATGTATAAAAACTAGCATTTGCTTTTACTACCTATTTTTAAGCATTTACTTGCATTTGTATGAATAAAAATGAAGCAAATGCTTTTACAAGAAAGCATTTGCTGAAAGCTAAAAGTATTTACTTTTTACTTGTTAGCTTTTGCTAGACTAGAAGTGTTTACTTCATTTCGTATGAATAAAAAGGAGTAAATGCTTCAGATTTCAAGAATTTACTAGTCATTTTTCAAGGCTGGGTTGGGGCAGCCTTGAAAATATAAAGCAAATACTTCTGCGCAAAAACTGCTGCATTTATTAATATTAATCGCCCCAAATTAACAAAAAAACGTTAATAAACTACATATAATACCATACACTGTATTTTGACTAACATTTATGCGCAATTTAAATACTTTTTTATTATTTATTTTATTACTAGAAGAAACGATAATTGTGCATTTTGTTCACGATATGAGTGTTAGCGTAAAATTCAGTGCGGCATAGAATGATTAAAGATAAATTTTATCCAACGGCACCCTAGGGACTGAACAAAATGAAATCATTTGTTTAGTTTATTAGGTCACCAATCTTTGCAAACTAATATTTTTTTTATATTTTAATAAACAAAACTCTTTGTATATTGAATGTTGGTATGATTTTACCCGCTTTAACACGTGTGTGATTTTTATGCAATTGTGATGTCTACAGGACACTGTGCACCTGTACAATTTTCATGAACGATGAAAGTATACATTTTGCATTCTGGAACTGCCGAAAAGTGTCATGATTTTTGCTGGATTTGAGGAGTATGTACAAATGTATGTACTAAACCCTCCGTGTCTGTGTGTGGCAGTTCGTACACACGAAAGAAACCCTATTGTTGGCAATCATTCGTCCATGAAAACAATCCAACAGAAAGAAGCATTTGCTGCCTGTTGTCTAGTAAATGCTGAACAGTGAAAGGAAAACTTTTATTCATACAAAATCAAGCATTTGCTTTTCCTTAATGCTTGTACTCCAAAGTAAATGCTTTTACTTTTTGCTTAAACTTCCTAGCATTTACTAGTTTTGTAAAAAACGACCCATTAATTCCTTTGGCAAAAAGCAGCACAGCTAAAAAAAAAAATTCTCCCACACAAGAACCCTTTGAATGAAGGTGATGGGGTGGAAGTGGGCAATTTAAAAGTAAATCTCTCCCATTGTTAATTTCTCCCATTGGGCTGTGACAAAGTGAGCCTTAAGTTGCACTTTCTTTACCCACTAAAACCAGCCAGCAGAATAAGAAGTTGCCCCATTGGCTGAAAGTCTTATGTAACATAAGTTGTCACTGGTCAAAACTTATAAGCTGATTGGCTGACACAGTATGCAAACAGCACTGGATCCTGTTTACAATCCTGTGTTTTTAAGTACTATACAGACATGAAAAAGTTTCCCACATTAGGAGCTGATACTGTGCAGAATCTTCTAATTTCCACCCGATTTGTAACGCCATTTGTGCAAGAAAACCTTTACCCATCCACACACACACAGACCTTCACAGTGTACTGCCACCAAATTATTGATTTTCAGTTAGGCAAAAGCAACACAGTAAAGATACAAGAGTTTTCTACAATCCCGGCCAAAATGGTTGGGACACGTGACGACAAGCACACCCTCCCCCAGTCCCCCACTCCCCCGTGTCAATGTTGTTATCTCCAGCTGGAGCACAGACCGCGCAATGAGAGACAAGATTGACCGGGGGCCGGGGGCCCAGCGAGATTTGGCCAGGATTGTAGGTCACAAAGTGCAATGTCCTTTTGTGAAGTGAAACTTCATTCTCATAGCTTACATACCCGGTAATGCATATTCATGAAAAAGTTTGCCACCTCAGCAGCTGATTGGCGGCTCATGACAGCTCAGGATCCTGTGTTGGTACAAACTTTGCAATGGAATTTTGTGCAGTGAATCTTTACACATGTATACAAAGGCATGCGCACACATGCATGAGTGTTTGCAAATAGTAGAATTCTACAATGAGACTTCAATATCGAAGATCCGAAGTAAACTGTATGCATCACAGCTAATCTCTCATTGTGAACTGTATACGCAGCAGTTAATTAATTTGATGTGGCAATTTCCTAGGCATTATTTCAAACGAGTAATTTAACCAACAGAAAAATTCTGGGAATAAAGCATTTGATCATTTATTGATAAAATGTCTCAAAATCAAGATTAATTGAAAGAAAGATTGACAATGGTAAAGCCTAATTGTTGAATGAGATTAATCAGATTTTAAGTTAAATATGGGGGGGGGGGGGAATATGACCATTATTGTTGTGAATTTACGGTTGGTGAAAAACATACTTTTTCTATATTAAACGAAGTTGGGCAGAATGAGCTGAAAATTTGGTAACAACCTACATGATTAAACTACCTATATTTTAGAACTACTAGCAGGAGGCACCCGCTAGCTGGGTGCTGTCGTAAAGTTTGTATTGTTTACAGGTTTAAAAAAAGTTGTCAGTGGAAAAAAGAAATGAGGATTGAGGTACGTAAATAACCAAAATCTAGGGTAAATCGGCCAGGGTTACTTGATACTATTGTAACGTCGACCAGATCTTGCATTTTTACACGTCAGACGAAGGAAACCACAGACACTATTCTTCAGGGTTTCGGGGCTCTAGGCCGTTTATTCTTGCCACTTTCTTTACAGGAGGCTCTCTCTTTATACAACTCACAACAAAAGGAACGCTATACAAAATGTCACACTACTGAGTCGGCACAGTCTGGCAACAGGTCTCCCTGCCCAAGCGCAGGGGTCCTGATGCTACGGTTGAACCTTGGGTCCGTGCTGGCTCCCTCTGCCGGTGGCCCGGCACCGACGTTACACTATCATCTGACTGTCTGACTAGACAGACATTTTCTTTATTGTCTGTCTCTGATAAATCCCCCGAAATATCGGAATTCCCGTGAAGCACATCAGCTACAGAGAGCCTACCTTTGCAATGAGCACCGGCTTTTGAAAACCGGAAGTGGGAAGTCAACTGTTTTGAGAGAAAACGTGACAAATTTATCAACGAAACTAATTCTACCTCCATGATTCATCATAACGCTGCTGACAGTGCGCTCTCAACTAATGTAACATAGTCATGTTTTGAAATGCATTATTCATAATTGTATGATCAACGTACAGTTTTGCGACCTTTTTTAATCATCATAAATAATCATACATAACGTTATGTTTTGCGTACTAGCGTGTGTGAACTTGTTTTAGAGTGTTTTCAAAGAGATAATGTTGTAATATTTTAAGTATTGAAAGTCTAAAAGAAAGAAATTTGCCAAAAGGCAAAGCAAAAAGAATAAATCTTTTTTTCACGTCCCAAACTGTGATTTCAAAGGTGGTCCAATGGGGTCATATACTATTTTAGCACTGCGTATACATGTACTGGATGCATCTTTCATCAGACATCATGTGTGCAGCGCCTAGCATACTCCTCATGAATCTTAAATCAGACATCATGTGTCACCGCACACTTCCGATTGTGTGACCGCCTCTTCCGTGACACACAGACATCAGACAGACAGACATCGTAGGATCTTTCAATATAGGATGGTTCTCTTGATTATTGGAAATAGTCAGGAACACTAAAAAAATGATGTCTATTCCAAATGACCTGGTCATGAAAAATTTCTGAAAGTGCGTGTATGACATGCATGCGCTGTCCTCATTGGTCAAATCCCCAAACAACGTTGCAGTTTGACTAATCACGCACCGCGACACTCAGCACTGGGGTGCCTTTGAATGTCAGGTACCTTGCTCCACACGGGCTTATATTAAATTAAGCAAATGCGGACTAAAGGCGCCTGACTAGATAATAAGCTGGTTGCCTATCCTCTTGAACAGGGAAGTAAAACAATGTCCGGAAAGACATTTTAAAAGACTTCAAATCACAAATATTAATCAGGCATTGTTTTCTTGTATTTTTTCGCTCTATTGTTTTCGTGGGACAAATGTAATGTCCACCATGCTATTTCTAGAGCCTGGAATGGAAAGTTGGGGCTGGGGTTTGAAATCACTGTGATTGTTTTCTGTTACTAGGCTAGGAAGAATATTTCTATTGATTTTCCTTTTGTTGGGTTGGAAGTGATAAAAGTGGAAACTGTTTTCTTTTCCCTTTTATTCTTTGACAAGTTTGGCCAGAAAATAAAATAAATATACACACAACGCTTTTTTGTCTAGAGTCAGAAATTGAAGGTGGTTATTACTCTCAATTTGTGCATGTAGAAACAGATTCCTATAGGTTAGTTTCAATTAATGTGTGGTTGAAATTGATTATTATAATAACAAGAAAAGTAGTGTTAAAAAACACAAATGGCTACTGCACTTGTGACGTTCACTCGTTCAGGGACGCACATCATACAAGTGTAGCTTGAAATTTCCAGCATTACTGCACAATGACATCATTGGCGTGACATGGGGAGATTGGCCAGTAGCACTGGAACGAAGCCCCTGACTCAGACGGCGGTTTTTGCTTTTTGCCGATGTTTCCAATTATCGTTCAAATAAAAAGTCACCTATATGACTGTAGATTTATCCTTATTGCAGCAGAGGATCCATGCAAAATGAAAAAAGAATCAAGCCGAACAAGATAAAAAGAGACATTTTTGGTGCAACTTCGGGTGTGTACAAAAAAATCCTTGGTTCATTAATGTACACGTACACACCTGCAGCGCATCATAAGGGGGGGGGGACCAAATCGCATCCGAGGATCATTCACAACAGCCAATTACAGGGCCGTATCATATTATTAATGCCAATTAATAAATACCTTGGAGAGTTGATGGTTTCTGATTGGTCGAGACTCGATCACGTGGCCGGTCATTAACGGTGATAATGGACCGGCTTCAAAGATCAAGCGAATAAATGGCCCCTGAACCAGCATTGATCAAGCCCCGTTAAGCCCCATGCAAGCCAATGATTGGTCAAAATATAGTAACGGTCCTGCGGTAGCTTTTAACAATTGAGCACTGCACATGCGCTCAACCCCCATCGCGTGAGACTGACGCGCGCGTACGCAACACAGTTGCTAGGGATGCGTGCGTGCGCGCGCGTAAGGAAGTTTTGAAACGACATCGTACAGCAGTGCAGTATATACTGAGGATGTTTACGACGAAAGCGTAGATCTACGATTTATTTTCTTTTGAAACACTTCACCCACCGACATATTTACCTTTCCTAAACCAAGCATCTTTGTAATTCCGGACACAAGGAATGTGTAAACAAGATTTCAGCTTCCTCCATCAGGTAAAGATATGAAAACATTGTTGTAATTTGTTTCGCTACGGCAGCAGTTTCTGTTGAGATTACGTCGTTATAGCTGTTAAGCTAAAATATGGCCCATGAACATGAACACAAAAAAGTCTGGAAATATCGCCGGAAAAAAGTCACAAAATTGGAGCATTTTAACTGTTTATTTCGTTATAAAGGTATTTATTAATGGGAATAACAGTGTGAGGATCCGGTCTTCACTGCGTGATAATGACCGGGTGTGGGGGTGACCGCTGTTAATGGACCTCGACTTCGTCTCGGTCCATTAACAGCGGTCACCCCCACACCCGGTCATTATCACGCAGTGAAGACCGGCTCCTCACACTGTTATTCCCTTAGTAGAACATCCAACAGCCCTTGGTCTACGGACTGTACTGTGTATGTCGAATGTAATACTGACCCAGCAGTAGTTATATGTACTACTCGGCATAAATAATCGAGGCGCCCTGTGATTGGCTGTTCTGATCCTCGGATGTGATTTTGTCCCCGCATATTATACTGCCACAGCGCTTCGCTCGTACCCCCTGCCCTGCAAAGCAAAGATCCTATAGCGCTATAGGATCTTTGCTGCAAACAGGATGCTGGGATACGCTGATGAGCTTCACAGAATCTTGTGAAGGAAGTGGCCTATGACCTATGTATAAAGCATCTGGCTGCAGCTGTTTGAGACCGCAGTTAGCTGTGTGCGCAAATGCTATCCGAAAACTTTCCCTTAGAAATGCGCACATTCCATACCGGATGTGATTTCTGATTCATTGCAGACCATGTGGACAAATTTGGCTATCTGACCCATCGTGAATTCGAAATGGAGCCAAAGCAAGTGACGAGAATTGAAAATTTTCAAAACAGATACCTTATACACATTTTCCAACATCATTACAATTTTCAGCGAAATAAAAAGCTTTTATGAATGGGAATAAAATAGTGATGACTCAGTCTTAACGACTGTTTTAAACCTTGCCGAGTCGTGGCCGTGATGACGTTGCAGGTCACAGGTCACGTAAAATCTATCCAAAAGAGCGTGAATTCAACAGCGTATCCCAGCGTCCTGTTTGCAGGGCGGGGAGTACGAGCGAACCTCAGCACAGGCTAGGCGAAGATGCTACGTACGTGAGTACGTTCAATGCAACCATTACCAGTGTTCATTCGTGCGTATGCTTTCGTTTCACGGAACCCATTGCAGCAGATTCTTGAAGGTTTGAGCTGGCCTCGACTGATTCGCTGAGGCCGGAAGGTTCCGAGGCCGAGGGCCAAGGCCAAGGCCGAGGCCATGAAAATCGACCGAGGCCGGCCTCGAGACCTCCAACACCGGTTAAAGTGGTCAGAAATTGTCTCAGATCGCACCACAGAGCATGTAATATCCATTTCTTGATCCACCATTGCTTTCACAATAACTTTTAATGAATTTTACAAAGTGGGAAATCATAGATGTCCTCTTTATAATCAACTGAAAAACAAGTATTAAAAACATCAAAAAATTGTGAGAGGAAATTGCTCTAGGCCTACACTGTTTAAAAGCGTAAAATGCACACAGAGATTAATTTTTTTCCCTAGACTTTTCTGGTGTGTAGCTGGAGTGGATGGAGAGACGCAACACTTGGAAATGATGAAGGAGAAAGCAAGTAAGGTATGAAATTGCTGCAGACTGACTGAGGAGATATTGGAAGAGCATGGGTGGGAAACACCTTTCGAGAAAACCCAATACACCTACAAAAAAAATCATTTTCTTCCTCGTCTCCATCCAAGTATATTTTATATCGAGACAGCTTCATCTTTACGGCTGACTTGGATGGCATCTTGTGGCGTCTCACTTGTCTTGATGAAGCTTGCAGAATCCTTTGGAGACTTGGCAGTAGGTGGCATTTTTGAAGGCGGGGGCATCTGGGGGATTCAGGGTGTTGATGAGGGTCTACCACTTCAAGTGGAGCACACGGAGGTGGCACTTCAGCATGTTCAGGCTGACATTCGATGCATCTGCGCCTGGTCATCAGCTTTACAAAATAAAGAACAACATTTATATACATAAAAAAAATTGTTGTGATATACCTTCCTTGACTTTAATAGTCTTACATCCTATACAATCATTAAGACTGCTTTGTTCTCCCTTTAACCAAAAAAATGAAAATTGTGTGTCATTCTGATGGTTTGGCCAAACTGATGTTTGAAAAACCAGCTTTGTCAAATATAACCCCCAACTGACAGAATTCAGATAAACCACATTTTGCATGCATATAGATTACATGTCTGTAAATTGGCACAAGCTAGCATGTGTTAAATCATTTAATTTAGTCTGAATCCCAGGCATCCATAAAACACCATCTTACAGCAGGAAATCAAATCTTATCTGGGTTGATGCATGGGTATTTGTCTCTGGCTGTCTGCAACAGTTTGTTGTGCAGCTTCAGGAAGGATGTAAAAACTCCTTCCACAAGTCATTCGTGTCAATATGGAGAACGTACAGGGTTTAAAAAAAAAAAACAGAACCCCAAAAAATATATTTCATAATTAAAAAATATGTAGCACCAAAAATAATAATGACTGGAAAGCCAATTTCAGAAACTACTTTTAGATGAAAAAATTACTGAAATTGCTCAATCCGTTCAAAGAATATCACCATTTTTTGACTCACCCTGTACAAGATGCGGCTCATCACTAAAAGTGAAATGTCTTGAGCAAGGTTTCGCGAGACGCAAAATGGTGCTCTCTGGTTTTGTAATAATTCTGGAACAAACAAGTCGAGATAATGGGGCGGGAATCTGGTAATCGAATCTCCAAAAATCTTCACGCGAAACCCTGGTTTCCTTAGTACAGTAAGTACTAAGCAGTCCGGTCATGCTAATAAGCGTCAACAAGCATCAACAAACACGATTAGTGCCAACAAAACATAAACGAGCTCAAAATGTACTTTTGAGCTTCAAAAAAGCTATAATCATATTCAATAGACTTTCATACTTGTATTACGTAAGAAATAGGAGAAATTCACGTTCACAATCCCACAAAAAAAAAGGATCTTTTAGCTCAACAATTTACGGTCCTTTTTTTTCGGCGGCAATTTGTTTTGCACATGGTTTTGCACATAACATATCCCAGAAAAACAGGATAGCGGTCAGTTTCGCTGAAAAAACGGCACCATTGTTGCACTTTTTTGCCTAAAGGTAAACTTTTAAACATAATTTTAAATATTGTTATACGTTGGAAAAAAAAATTTAATTAGGAGCCCACTGAGAACTGTGAACATCTTTTTTTTCAACTTAAAAATATGTGTACAACTTGTTGACGCTTGTGGACGCTTTAATAGCACAACCCAACTTTCCAAGGACACTGCTGATTGCCACTGAAAAATACACACTTGTGCATAAGCAAATCAAAACAGAGGAAGATCTCTTTATTTACCAGACTGTGGTTCAATGGCTTCTACATTCAGCTGGCATGAATACTTAACAATTGTTGACTGCTGTGATGTGGGATATGACGTTTTGAACACCCAAAGGGTGCATATATAGCACCCGAGGCGAAGTCCCTCGGGTGTTCAAAACGCCATATCCCACATCACAGCAGTCAACAATTGTTGTGTTATACCTCTGTCTTGGATTCATTGGATTTTGATGTAAAAATCACAAAAACAAACGGCAGTAAATACAACAATCACGACAATCGAACGGCAACTCACATGCATGTCGCATGCTTGAAACAGCTGATCGTCTGCTAGTTCGCTGCCCACACTCATGTGTGAAAAAATAGTGTGGGTACCAATGAAACAAGCATTTCACACCGTACGTGCCGTATATGTACAAAGTCATAGCACACCCCCTGTGGGATATCACGTACATGATATCCCAAAGGGAGTGTGCCACGACTTTTTATAAACTTAACGCGTGATCGTTCTCTAGGCCAATGAAAATTAACACAGTATTCAAGATGGAGGTATAACAATAACATTTGTCCTCTTCAAAGTGTTACCAACAAAAAGGAAAGGACAGACTCTCCAATAACTCAATGAGTGTTTTCCTTACAAATTCATAGATTTTTTTTACATAAACCATATTTTTATTGTTAATTTTTTTTTGGGGGGGGGGGAAATGTTTGTAACATACATTGTATCATGACTCCCAAAAACTGTTTCATGCAGATAACCTACATTGTAAACTAACCGTCTGATTTTAAAATGGACCAACTTGACCTGCAAGTGCAACCATTTATTACACGTAGGCTACATGTGTACATGTATGTCTTGTGTACTTGATGAGGTAGTCGTGTAGTTTAGGACCCCGTTCCCATATAAGAGAATGAAAAGACACTTTGTGTTTTGGAACTTAATACTTAAACATTTGGCAGCGGTACAAGCGGGAAAAGTCACTTTATGTGTTTGGAATCATCTAAATAGATCGCTAAGACACCATGTTGAATATCAGCTTGCTTAATTGTGTGGAAAGAGGGCAGGGTTGTGATTTTTGAACGGACTTGTAAAACATTAGAGGTGTCCTAAACTACATGATTTCCATTGATGTACATGTAGGCCTATGTGCATGTATGTGAGGAAGCGCCAGCACAAGACTAAGGGGGAAAAAATGACAAATCGGTTCACAGTACTAGGCCCAAACTCTGTAAAGCAAATGTACAAGAACCACTGATACAATCTTATTTCATTTCAAGATTCCAGCAAAGGACACATTTTGTCCAAAGTTATCTCGAAACAGTTCGGATCACTCAAAACATGCAAGTTGTGTTAAAACAAACTGTTTATATTCCATACCTTATTTCACTAGCCTAATTAATAACCTTTACAACGAAATAATCATAAAAATAAATGGTATTATTAAAAAAAAAAAATTCTCACTTACCACTCACTGCCTCGCAAATGGGTTTCTCGTCTATTTTCAAGGGGCACTACTGACGCTTGAAAAACCTCATGGATTCTCAAAGAGTCAAAGACCGTCAACTCGTTGCAAATTAAACTTTGCCGTGTGCCTTATCATCTAGCACGCTGCGCGCTGACTCTACAGGCTGTTGAAAAATGTACCTTTAAGATGACGTCACATGACAGGTGATGATGTCATCATGACGTCACTTGTCCCTGCACGACTTACCATGGGGTCTTAGTGTATGACAAGTTTCATCAAGATTAAAGTCTGTTTATTGCCAAAACTGACCCTGAAAATGAAACATGTACAGAGTCTATGGGTTTGGGATAGAAGAACAATGGAACAAATCAGAAGAAAAACCAAACCTATGAAGCCCGGGAAGGGACAGAGTGGAATTTCCTAATTCGTTCTCATGAATTTCTAACTCGTTCGCACGAATTGCTAACTCGTTCCCACAAATTGCTAATTCGTTTGCACGAATTGCTAATTTGTTCGCATGAATTGTTTTTCGTTCGCACGAATTGCTATTTCGTTCCCACAAATTGCTAATACGTTCGCACGAATTGCTAACTCATTCGCACGAATTGCTAACTCATTCGCACGAATTGCTATTTCGTTCCCACGAATTGCTAACTCGTTCCCACGAATTGCTAACTCGTTCCCATGAATTGCTAATTCGTTCGCTTGAATTGTTATTTCGTTCGCACGAATTGCTATTTCGTTCCCACGAATTGCTAATTCGTTTGCACAAATTTTTATTTCGTTCGCATGAATTGCTATTTCGTTCGCACGAATTGCTATTTCGTTCACACGAATTACCAACTCGTTTCCAAGAATTACTAACGCGTTCCCAGATCCACAAGTTATAGTTGAGTATGTATGGGGATTGAACCCCCGTGCACCCCCCCCCCCCCCCCCCACCTGGCCCCAGAACTAACTTTCACCAATTCTTTTGGTGCCTTGTAGGGTCCTAAAACACATATTGGATGTTAACAGTAAAAAATATTGGTAAAAAATGGAAAAAGTCACATATCAGCCTAATAATATGATAAAATCATGAGTGAAATTGTTAGTTATATGTTTTGTACCCTCACAAATTCATTTCTGGTATCGTTTTTTTGGCTATCATGCTTCAAATGTCCGCCATCTTGGATTTGAAGCATGATAGGAAAAAAAGGATACCAGAAATGAGTTTCTGAGGGTCTAAAACATATAACTAACCAATTTATTTATGCTTTTCGTCGCGTATCTGACGAACCAACGAATACGCGCAAATGCGCGGAAACACCATTCTGAGAAAAACACGTTTAAAGTTTAACACTTTTTACGTGTCCATTTTCGATGCCACTTTTCCGCTTGTTTACATTCTTAATTAATGCAAGGTAGTTAGTTGTTTGTTTAAGTACATCTATTACTTTGTTTTTTGCTTGTAAGAGTAAAGGTTTGTCTAATTCTTGCTGTGAAACTTATTTGTCACTTCGCGAGATTTATTCGCCAAGTAAAAGTCTAAGATAACATTTTGATTGTGCACGCGTTTTCGCATCACCAATCAATGGCATATTCGTCACTTCTTTACAATGCTAAATACGCACATTTTCAAAGAAATGTTTATGTTTTACAAACTTTTTCTATATTTTCTAAGGAAAACCATATGGTAATGCTTGAACCCCACGTTCAAATCCAAGTACTCGCTATTATATAAAGTAGCGTAATTATATACAAACAAGTCAGGTGTGTTTACAAACACAAATGCCCTGCAACCGTGACTGTTCCCATGACATAACACCACTCTTTAACATCAACTTACATGTACATGTAATTGTCACATGGAACGTTCATTGACATCATTAGTGTTTTCTGTAGGTTTTATATGAATTAATCCCTATTATCTCAGAATAAATACAAGATTTCTTTTGTTTTAGCCACTGTGACCTTGACCCTTGACCTTTCAGCCCCCAATGCAATAAGTTTCTTAGGATTACCAAGAACGATCCACAAACCAAATTTGAAGTTCATATGTTAAGTATTTCTCAAGTTATCGCGCTGACAAGATTTGTCCGGCAACACACACACACAGTCGTTTTTTGCTATGCTTCCCGAGGATTTGTGTTTTCCTTTGTTCCCTGATCTAAACCTTTCCCATAGACTAAGCGCACAATCCTTCATTCGAGGACAATAGGCACCGTCGTTCGAGGATGAAAGGCCCCTTTGTGCTCCTTTTGTTGTCTGTCCTCGAGCGTAATACAATACAGGAACACATGTGTGTAAATGCCAGCAATCGTGGACGCCCCATTGTCCATAATCCTCTTTCCTTTGTTTGTACTCTTTGGCGACAGCTCTCATTGGTTTTGTACATGATTTGAGATCATGGACATTCGGTCAATCGTGGACGTATTGTTTGCACCCCAATTCTTTTGGCCTACGTCCACGATTGCCAGTGTTTACATACTCGCGCTTACATAGGCATAGAAGTGGGGTACTTCCTTTGTTCTCGTGTACTAAAATTTGCAAGGTCGCACACTTATGTCAAAATGCTCTTATTTTGACCATAGTTAATTTCCTGGGCTGAAATTCAGTCTTAATATCCCTTTTCAGAAACTCTTCCATTTGCGACGGATCAACCCACCTTGGACATTCCTTGTTTTTGAGTAAAATCCATATATCTATTTCGTGAAAAACTTGTGGGGTACCAAAACGGTACCCCGCAAGTCGGTGGGCATTCCTTGTGGGGTACCTCCCATTGTTCCGGTACCCCACAAGGCAGTGTTTGTACACGCACACACACACACCCACGCACACCCACCCATGTTTGTTTTACATACGCTATGTGGACATTCCTTTGTTTTCGTGTAGTTAAGAAAACTCGGTACAAAAAATAACTTTACTTTAACTGTGAAAACTCTTTCAACCCAATTTTTTTTTCTATGATTCCCTTTAGTGTTTCTCTTCATTTTGCCACGGATAAACTTAACCCAAAAATGCCTCTAAACCTGTTTTCCAGAGAGGGCGAAATGTTATGTGGACATGGCTTAGTCCACATAACATCAACACAACCTGCTTTATGTGGACGTCTTTTGTTCACAAGTCCACATAGTGAATGTAAGACAAACTCACACACCCAGTCGTGTTTTACTATACTCTCGAGGACAATGCTTTGTCTTTTCCTTTGTCCCTGTAATATAACACTCTCCCATAGACTAAGCACACAAACGCACGACCAAGGACCGATTTCAACAAAAGATGAACTCTCGAGGACAACAAAGAATCTGTTGTTCTTCCTTTGTCTGTCTGTCCTCAGGGTGTATATACATGTAGTTCACGTACACACCCACACACCCACCCACGGAAGGACAAGGCGGAAACAGTATGCCCCTTTGGCTTCGCCGCGGGGTATACAAAAAGTTATTATAAAGGAAAATATCTCGAATGGACGCAACAAAATAATAGGGAAACAAATATGTAAATGCAAACTAACAACGAACAACACTATTTATTCATTCATTCATTAAAAGACAGCAATTGTTTTAAAAACAATCATAGTTTTGTTTCATAATCCCATACTTTTTATCTTCCCAGGCATAATAATCGCAGTGCAGGCTTATTACCATTAGACATTTTGCTATAATTAGCCGCTTAAAGGGCTCCGTTTCCAAGAATACAAACTTTATTGTATCTCGAAATGCAGTGTTTTTGGTATCCTGTAGACCGTCGTCTTTTAAAGAAAGTGTACCGCACATGTTTGAAATGGTTCATATTTTTATTTTATTATGATCCTAATCATCACTCTCCAGGGCACACTTTATTTCAGTATAGGCTCATTCCAATGAGGTTTTTTGCTCTAATTAGCCACTTAAATGGGCTCCGTTTTCAAGAATATCTTGAAATGCAGTATTTCGGGTCTCCCATAGAACGTAGTTTTTAAAGAAAATGTACCGCACATGTTTTGAATAAATAATATTTTTATTTAATAATCCTTATTTTTACCCACTTCATTTCAGTATGGGTTTTTTTCCAATACGGTCATCTGCTCTAATTAGCTGCTGCTTGAAGGGACTCCGTCTTCGAGAATATCTCGAAATGCCGTAGGCCTATTGTGGAATTCCTATAAAACGCTGGTTTTGAAGGAAAATATATCGCACGTTTTAAATAAATCCCAGTCTGTTTAGGCTTATATATACGCCGCGCAGACCTAGCCTAGTACTCCGTTCATTTTAACAATTATAACTCCACACACATAAAAATACATAAAGGTGAAGTAGTTTCGGTTATCTCTTTTTAGTCATCATTATAATGTTGCAGTGCCGTTAGTTTGTTTTGAAAGCTGACGGAAAGCGCGCGAAACAGAAGATCCCCGGTTCCCTAAAGGGCCATTCAATTATTAAGACGAGTTTGTGGGTAACCAATAACCTGATTATTCCTAACTTCATCAGATGATAGATGTGCACTGTCCTGATATACCAAGCGTTGAATAAATTATTCGTCAGTGTGCAAGAAACAATTTTTTCAACATGTGCCGATTCGTCACTTAGTGGGTTTCGGAACAACAAAAATGAAGTGTTTTCATGAATTAAAAACCTAAAAATATGACAATTCAAATATTTTGAATCCTAAAACTCAACTAAATAAAAAAACACCAAAATGGCCCATTCGTCACTTCGTCAGATATGCGACGTTTTATCACATTATTTGGTTGATATATACCCTTTTCCCCTGTTTTTACCAATTTTGGCAGCCATACTGGCCGCCATCTTGGATATAGCCTTCGCATCGTTTTTTTCTTCTTCTGTTAACATCCAAAATGTGTTTTAAGACCCTTATCCCTTTCCTTACCATGGGCGACTTTTGTCGACAAGAAGAACCCCCCTGCTGGTTCCCATGGGCGACTTTAGTCGACCAGGAAACCACACACAGAACACCCTCAACACTGATAAATTCACTACTTTTCAGAAAGGTGGCATGTTGATATGTTTGGCCGTCCATGCATCAACCATATATCAGCTGAAAGAGCATTTTCGGATCATTCTAATGGTGTAGTTTATTCATAGTGAAGCCATTACAAAAAAATGAGAAAAGTGCTTCAGAAGTATCCACGCACAAATTGAGGTATGGAGTGCCATTTGGTCATGTGGTGAAATGGCTTGCAGTTTGATAAATGGGACCAGATGAACAAAAAGGCATAACTTTCTTATATTTACACATATGGACTTCATTTTTACATCACATACAAGAGTAAGGTTCAAGGAACAAACTTTACACACGACACCTATGATTTAAATCACTCCTTTGCAGTGAAAATCTGGGTTGAAAAAGGTGAGATTTGGACTTGTGGTCATTTTGTTCACGCTCTAGTGATTTCTGCATGACTGAGCAAACAATTTGGTCCCGGGGAGAGCCAAGTCAATAAACAATGTGGTAATGATAGGGTTAAAGGCACCCCAAAAAATTGGTGAAAGTTATCGGGGGGGGGGGGGGGCCCATATAAACTCAACTATAATTTGTGTATCCGGGACGCGTTAGTAATTCGTGGGAACGAATTATTAATTCGTGCAAACGAAATAGCAATTCGTGCGAACGAAATAACTATTTGTGCAAACGAAATAACAATTTGTGCGAACGAATTAGCAATTCGTGCGAACGAATTAGCAAAATCCCAAAAAAAATTCCACCCTGTTCCTTCCCGGGCTTCATACAAACCCATTAAAGGGAATATACATCATTTGCTTTTGCTGTAATTTTCAGAAATGGATGGAATTGGGGGGTTGGAAATATATAGCAAATATAGTTACACTGACTTTTTGAGGTTTTGGGTTCAAAAATGCTATAAAAACCAAGAAAAACAATCATTTTCCTGTAGTCTGGTTCCCTGACTCCATATAAGAAGAAACAGAGCAGTTTACATACATTGGGGAATTGTAAGGTCAGGGAACCAGTCTAGCTGGCTTGTACCCGTTCATAGGTGTGTAATCGATTGCAAACAAGTGCGATGGTCAATTGGGGCCAGTATTTGAAAAAAAAAGCCAGTTTTTTTCCAACGCTGATCGGCCGACCAGCGTTGGAAATTGATACAAAAATACCACTTTTCTTGAAAATGACAGTATACCAGGTGCCATGATTTTACAGGATGCTTTACACTGTCATTCACGAACAGTCCAGCAAGGTATTTCAAAATGATTTGGTAGTTTTATTTTTTGATGTTTGCAAATGTTGTATTTTCCCTTTAAAGACCATATATATCAGATAAAATCCCCCCCACAGAAGTGTGGTTGGGGTCTACGAGCGAATACTTACCTGTAGAGCGAATACTACATATGCATTGTTCCCTATGCCGGCAGGCAATTTGCTAAGAGTTTTACATACAATAGCGCCCTCACGTGTCCTACCCACGACGCCCTGTGACATGCGCACCACGTTAGCGTCCTCTTTTTCTCAAGTGTTACTTGCGTAAGCACTCAAGGAATCAAGTATAGTGGGGAAGGAGGGAGGGGTGCTCTACAGGTAAGTATTCGCTCGTAGACCCCAACCACACTTCTGTGGGGGGGAGTCTACATCACTCTACTTACCTGTAGAGCGAATACTACATATGCATAGACTCGCACCGAGTAAGGCGGTGGGTATACGCAAATTACCGTATGTCTACAGGGGTGTAGGACATGAGGCGTGTCCAAAGGCAAACAACACCAAACCAAAAACCTACATCCCAGACGCTCTAGGTTTCACCTCGTCAGGGGAACCCAAAGAGCTCGTGCGCAAAAAGTCAGGGGGGTGTAACCATTATGGGAATGAACACATGATAGATACACCTAAGTAAACTTAATGCCCATACCAATATATATATGTATATTTATATGCTCACCCGTTAGTGCTTCTGTGAGGCTCGACTGGCCGCTAGCAGCACTTCTCTTCCAGCCTTGCCATCTGCCTGGAGGACATCCTTCAGGTAGCATTCGGAGAACGTGTTAGGGTTCTTCCAGCAGGCTGCCTTGACGATGTCACCTAGGGGGACACCCTTAAAAAAGGCCCACGAGGTGGACACTCCCCTGACCTCATGCGCTCGAATGGGTCCCTGGGTCGCTGGCCAGCCGCCCGGTACGGACCGGATAGCCGTCACGATCCAGCGAGTGATTGTATCGCGGGACGCCGGCCCATGGGGCGGGGTCGTCGTGATGAACAATTTTTCGTGTCCCGTACGAAGTGACTTCGTACGGTTGACATACCACTTAAGTGCTCGAACTGGGCACCAAAGTTTGTCGTTTGCCTCGTTCGAAAAAGACTTGATGTCCGGGACAAAGATGTCCGGGGGCATAAAGGTCTCCGACTGGTTCTTTGCGAGAAAACCGGCCGTAGGGATCAGGCGGACACCCCCCGGTTCCCACCGGATGTGTCCTGTCTGTATCGATAACGAGTGTAGTTCGCTACGTCGTCGGGACGTAGCAACAGCCAATAGAAAAGCTACTTTGATGGAGAGCTGTAACAAAGTTGAGCAATTCATTGGTTCAAAGGGAGCCTTCGCCAGTGTAGATAATACACCGAAGAGGTCCCAAGATGGGATTAATGTGCGTACTGGGGGACGAGTATTAAACATCCCCTTGATCAGTTGGCTAATTGCAGGGTTGTCGGAAACGGAGGAACCGTCCGAAAATCCCTGATGGATCGCGGCAACGGCCGATCGATAATTTTTAACTGTGGCCGTCGTGAGCCCACTGTCAAAAAGGTATAGGAGGAAATCCCCCACTTCCCCTACAGAAGTATTGGGGGGATGAATGGATTGTCGTCTACACCATTTAAAGAAAAGGCGTAGTCGGCTATCGTACACCTTTCTGGTTGAGGCTCTACGGGACTGGGCTGCAATTGTTGCAGCTCGTCGCGAAAGGCCTGCTGAGCAGAGGGATCGCGTGACAATACCCAGCACGTCAGGTGAAGATCCCCCGGAGCCCGGTGATTGATTCCCGAGCTGGGCTGATAAAGAAGATCGGCCCTCTTCGGTAGAATTACCGGGCGGTGAACCAAGAGTCGGACGAGCCGGGGAAACCACGGCTGGCGGGGCCAGAACGGGGCTATGAGGAGAATTCGGCAATCCTCCTGCTCGATCTTGGTCAGCACTCGAGAAACGAGGGAGATGGGTGGGAAGGCATAGGCCAGTAGGCCGTCCCACCGCACCGACAGTGCATCGGTCTGCCACGCGTTGGGATCTGGGCCCCTCGCGCAGTAGATCGGTAGTTGATTGTTCATTCGCGACGCGAATAGGTCCACATGCGGCCGGTCGATTAGTCTGAAGATCGACTGAGCCACCTGTGGGAGCAGTGACCACTCTGTCGGGGCGATCCAGCCTCTGGAGAGAGCGTCGGCCGTGACGTTCTCTTCCCCCGGGATGTGGACTGCCGACAGGGCTATCCCGTGATGTATGCACCAGAGGGTGAGATCCCACGTTAGTGCACACAGATGGCCTGACCGAGTGCCACCCTGGTGATTGATGTATGCCACCACTGTGGCGTTGTCGCATCGGACCAGGACTGCTTGCCCTCTGACGTCCGACTGGAAATGTTTTAGTGCGTTGGTGACTGCCAGCATTTCCAGGACGTTGATGTGAGATGACTGATGTGCGGGGCCCCATACGCCCGCGACCTGTCGCGGGTGGAGGGTAGCCCCCCAGCCGTACCCTGAGGCGTCGGTTGTGATAAGTACCGACGGGCGGGGCGGGCGGAAAACACGGCCCTGCGTTATATTGGCCTCGACTAGCCACCAACGAAGGTGGGGGACTAGCCAAGACGTAGTGGGCACCGGATGGTCGATCGGGTGCCAGCGGGGTCTGTAGAAAGACAGCAGGTGAAGTTGAATTGGCCTCATCCTCAGCCTGCAAAAATCCACCAAGTCCACCAGACTGGCCATAAGGCCCAACAGCCTGAGCCAGGCTCGGGCCGGAGCCACTACCGTCGGGAGGAAGAGGGACACGCACTGCCGAAGGTTCAGCAGGCGGTCCTCCGATGGCCGGGCCAGTCCCCTGCGAAGATCGAGGGATGCACCCAGAAAGGTGGGAACCTGAGAGGGGACTGGATGGGATTTCTTGGTGTTGATGAGAAATCCCAGGTCGGAAGCAAGTTGCCACGTTAGTTGGAGCGCCGCTTCCGTCTCCCCTCGAGAACGGCCCACTACTAGCCAATCGTCGAGGTACATGAATATCATGACCCCTCGACGCCGCAGTGCCGCCCCGATCGTCTTCACGATCCGGGTGAACACCCGCGGAGAAGTGGATAGCCCGAACGGGAGCACCACAAATTCGTACAGTGTATTTTTGTATTGGAAACGTAGGAATTTGCGATGTTCCGGCCTGATCGGTACGTGAAAGTACGCGTCTTTCAAGTCTATACTGGCCGCCCACGCTGGTGTCATGATCGATGCAAGAATGGTCCGTAACGTTTCCATGCGGAAACGTTTCGGACGTATGAACTTGTTGAGGGGTTTTAAGTTCAGTATTGGACGCCACACGCCGGTTTCCTTCTTGGGGGCCAAGAAGAAGGTTGACATGAAACCTGCCCGGGTCCCCCCTTGGGGGACAACACGAACTGCTCTCTTCAGAAGGAGGGCGTCGATCTCCTCCTCGAGGGAGCGGCGTTTTGCTGTGTCGGGCGGTACGGGCGTTGTCCGAATTAGCATGTCCGACGGGGGGGTCCTCGTAAACTCGAGCGCGTAACCGCTGCTGATTGTTTCGAGGACCCACCGGTCGGAAGTCACCTGCACCCAGGACCCCACGAACTCCTGAAGGCGGCCTCCCACGGGTCCAGCGGTGGGAGGCCGCCTGGAGACGCATAAGTCACTTGCGCCACGCCCCGGTGTACCGGGGAGTGGGCGCACGGAAACCGCGTCCCGACTGGGGACGCTGTTGTCCGATATGTGGTTGTGAATAGCGCGGGCCGACCGCCTTATCGGCGCGCCCACGAAATCCACCACGGGCCGCTCTGACCGGGGGGCGGCGCCGGGGAATGACAAAAGATGGCTGTTTCTTCTTGTCCGCGGTTTTCGGCTCGACCGGTTTCTTGAGATTTATTTTCTCCGTGGCCTTGAGGCGCTTTGCTTCGGCCTCCATGGCCTCCTGGAACTTACCAGAAAATAAGTCCGGGCCTGAGAGCGGGAGATCGTCGAGACGCTTTCGTGCTCCCGGTGAAGGGAGGAAAAGCGCATCTAGCACATTGGCGCGGCGTGACGATGTTGCTAAGGTCGACACTCTAGCAAACTGGTCGAGAGTGGAGCACAGGCCGCGATCGAGGCAATGGAGAGCAGCCACCATCATGTCGGCTGGTATCACCGAATCTTCTTCATATCCCAGTGCCAGGTACTCTGACAGGAGAAGAAGAAAGGACGTCGCACGCATACCCATGCGTGCCGCCGAGTCCATTCTGCGGGTGACATCTTCCAGCTTTCCACGGGTCTTGTCTGTAAAAGGAACCTTGGATGAAGCTGTCCCTCGGTCAGCGGCGAGCTTGTCAATGGCCGAGTCCGGCAGGACCGGAGTTGAGAAATATTTCTCAAAATCTCCTGGGGGGAAATGATAATATGAGTCTACGCGTTTAGCGTAGGCACTCCAAGTCTTTGCGTGCATTATACCGTCGATGTGGTCAACGCACACGCGGTCCAAGGGCATTGTGGGAAAAGCCCGGACCGGTTCTGCCGTCGGTCCCGATCGCTTCTTGAACGACTGACGCTCAGGAGGAGGAGGAGGTTCGATACCAGCAGGAAGATTTAGAACTCTGATCATATCCCGTTGGACCAAGCGGAGTTCGGTCTCAGCCACTGATAGGCGTTGCATGGTGCGGGTCAGTTCGCTCTCGTCCGCCGAATTGTCAGAGTCCGGGGGGCGAGTTGCCACCGGGGAATGGGAACCAGGCCCCGGGGGCGAAGCAGCGCCGTCACGGCGTCCCGGTATCGAGCCCCGCTCAGAGTCCAGTGACGCCGATGGGTGTAAACTAATACCGGGCGGGGACGCCGGTGCACGGCCCTCCGTGCACGGCATTGTCCGCTGGTCTGTAGTCACCCCACCACGGCCGTGATGACCGGCGTGTGGGGGCTGTAATTCTGGAGGGGACTCCGGCGCACGGCTAACCGTGTGCGGTATGTCCCTTTGGCCCGGAGTCGGCCAACTGTGACCGTAATCTCCCTGTCGGCCCGACAATGAGGCCGCGAGGGAGTGAAAGGCCTCCAAAAAATCATCGCGTGAGATCGGGTCGCCACCCTTGTGGCGTTTCCCACGGTGCGATCGGCCGGATGACTCGCTGGAACTCGTCGAAGAACGGCGGGAACGGCGGCTCTTTTTTGATTTTTTCTTCTTTGAGGAGCGACTCCGAGTAGTTGCCGAGGATTGCGGGGACACGGGGATGCCCGAACAACGAATGAAATCCGATGTGGAGGCAGGGCCCTCCGAGCGTAGCGTTAAATCTCTGGGGGAATCCCAGGGATTCGGTTCTACGCTATCAATAGCCCGGGCGGCCGACAGCGCCCCCACGCCGGTAACATAGGCGGGTGCTGTACGGTCAATCAACCGGCCATATAACAGCCCATCCCCAGGCATCGTGGTAATCACGGGGCTGGGTGGGCCTGGGTGCACTGAGCCATGGAGGAGTACTTCCTCCGGCTGCGTGTGCCCCGTAGACGGGCCAGGGACAGGCACGGTGCGCCCCGTAGCGGGGCCACCTTTTGCCGTACGTCCCTTTTTGGGTATTGCCCCGGCGTTAGACAATTTCTTTGTCTTGCCGGTGCGTTTCCCCTTCAGTTGGGCGGACCCGCGAACATTGACCGAAGACGGTGGGGTTGTACGGCCCCCCGCTTGGTCAACGGGTCCGTCAGCTCCGACAGCCGGCAGTGGCTGAAGGGGCCGACTAGGGGACTGCTGCCGCGGTGACGTACCATCACCGGTGCAGTCCCCCGAGAACTCGGGCTTGTCTGGTGGGATGTACGTCCCTCCATTATCGACACACCCGGTCCTCCCCAACTTCCTATTACTCATTTCTTTCACTTTCACTCAAATCCTTCACTAGAACAACTCTACAATACTTCACTAGAACAACTCTACAATACTTTCTTTTCGAAATAGCTTTCTCTAAGCAAAAGAGGTACCAATAAAATAGCGAAATTCAGGTCGTTGAAATTTCACGTGTACCTCGTCCTGCGGCTAAGAGAAAAAGAGGACGCTAACGTGGTGCGCATGTCACAGGGCGTCGTGGGTAGGACACGTGAGGGCGCTATTGTATGTAAAACTCTTAGCAAATTGCCTGCCGGCATAGGGAACAATGCATATGTAGTATTCGCTCTACAGGTAAGTAGAGTGATGTAGACGAGGGCATTATCATAAGAAATTGACCTCAAAATACACTTTTTAACCTGATTTGATATTCTGCCTTCTGAGAATGGCCTTTAGATTAAATCTGAAGATAGCTCCTTCTATTGCACTGTATAGTGACAAAATGAAGATGTCTTACAGAGATTCAGGTTTTATTAAGGGAATAAATGTGTGTTTTGGAGGTAATATAACACTCTGTTTTTGGAGTCCGGTCTTAAACAGAGTGTTTAATACCGACCAAAAACATATTTATTCCCATTCATAAATACATTTGTGGTCCAAAAAAAAAATCTTTTTGGTCCAAAAATCAAAACAAGCCAAACACTAGACGTTGCCAACCATTTTGTTCAACAATTTTACTTCATGTTTTATGAAACACCCCTCAGACTATAATATGGAATGTTCCTCTACAACTCCTTACCTTATAAGGAGATTGGCGCGTGCGTATAGCGCGATGTCGCACAGAATGCACCTGGGGCATTGCGTTGTGAATTTAGGACTATAAAATACTGACTCACTGGTAGTATTGCGCATGCCTACGTGAGGATTGTGAACGTTCAACCAATACAACGGTAAGAGGCACTGGATTTTTAGGAGTCCAAATTTCATGTGATTAAGAACAGCCAGCCATGTCTTTATCATCCATTTAAGACCGGCCACATGACGGGCTCTCGACCAATAGGAATGGTAAACTGTCTTAGGTATTTATGAATACACTGTTTGAAGTACATGTATTAAACTGACAAGGAAAATCACATGCCCCATCAATAATAACTTTTGTTGCTTATGCCAACCTACATGTAGCTCACTAGGTCTAACAAAATTTAAGAAAATAACCTTAAACTGTTTTCTGGGTGTGACTTGTGAAATAGACATGTTAATTGCAAACTGCTTTTATAACAGCCTTTTGTAGTAATACTTACATTGAATGCTAACCATGCAACAAGTCTGAAGCATCTTCTGATTTGCAGGAAAAATTCCTTGATTTTTGCTGAAAGAGGTAAAACGATTTCTTCATCTTTGTCAGTGGTCAACAATGCATCCCTGCTGCTTTGACTGCTGCTTTGACTGTGTGATGATGTTTCACTGAGCACCTCTCGCTGCACTCGTAAAATATCTAAAAATAGAGACAACGATAACACATTGAGTAAAAAAAGTCAGTCCCGGCACCATGTGGCGTTCGCCACTGTGCGGCACCCTGTGGCGTTCTCGACTGTGCTGGGGGACACGGGTAATTCAAACCCACTGCCCCGTGTTCGGTGATAGGATGGAGGGTGTAGTGCAGCCCATGTCTGGACTACGTTTACCTTGCCGACCCTTCTTAGGTTTGGCTCTGGCACAGGAGTGTAATTTAATAACTTTGCCAGAGCAGCCCTTTCTGTTTGGTTGTTCCGACTAAGCTGGCCGGAGATGGAGACTGTTTGAGGTCCCCTACTCGGCCAACGGAGCTGCTGACGCGGTAACAAGTGCTGCAACTGATCCTCAAAGTTCGGTTCGCTTCCGTTCGGTTGTGGTTCGATTTTTTTTCTCCGAACTTTGGTTCGGTTCGGCTTTGGAAGTGCGTAATGTACATGTCCATGGTACAATGTACTGGGCTACAATGAAAAGCATATAGGCCGTTCCCCTGTTCGAACAAACACGTGTGCAACGCGCACGTCTGACAGAAATAGGCACAACAATTTCCACATGCTTTACAACACAAGTTGACGGATGGAATCTTATTTTTGTTGTGTAAACAAAATACCGTTATAATTTTAGTTGATGACGTTGAGAAATGAACATCATAAATTGCTACCGTGTTACCCATCGCAGCCCTATCCGACCCGGGAACTATGATAAAATTTTCCCCGCACACATGCTGACGGTTTTCCCGACGAGTTCAGTCCCGTCCGAGCATGCCCTGAGAGCACTAAAAACTTGCTTCGTGACAATAATTGCTGATTAGTTTTGATCTAAGAACAAACAGGTCCTTTTACTGTGCCAAACTTTTGAAATCATAATTATTTTATCAACAAGCTGACAAGTAGCTACCATAACCTTTTCGATTCACCCATGAATATTCATTCTGTGGACGGATCCAATAATTTTGTAAAGGGGTGTTTCACCCTCTTTTGGGAGATTACATCGTTTTTCGTATACATTCTTTACAAAAAAAAATATATTGTGAAAATTAAGAACTTATACTGAACATGGGAAAGAATTCCGACTCCATAAAAAGTATTTTTAAATGTTGACAAGGTAAAGAAAATGAAAATGCTGGTAACTTGTGCCGAGGAAAGCGCACCCTCCACCGCAAATGGTCTCCTGCCCCATTCCATTGAGAGAATTGCAGGTACGTACGATTTTTTCAAGGTGTATCGGCCCATTATTCTCTTGTATGCCTGTCTAGAACATCGTAAATAATGAAGATGAATGCTGAGACTTTTCAACATGGTAAATTCAATCATCCGTGCACGTTAATTTTGCCCTTTCATTGCAAGCCTTAGGATTCTTAGCGCCATCAACAATTTTTTACCGAACTCTTCCGAACAGACTTTTGGATTCGGTTCGGTTCGAAAGGCCAAGTTCTGTTACTTTTAGTTCGGTTCGGCGGTTCAGCTGCAGCACTAGCGATAACGGCGCAGCATTACCGGCAGAGTCCCCCGAGAACTTGGTCTGTCCCAGGGGAGATTCCCTTCTCCCAGTTGTGACAGGCCAGTTAAAATAATCTCACTACCACACTACACTACACTACAACTCATCTTCAAACTCTTATATCAAAAACTTCTCTTAAGCGATAAAGGGCAGTAGAAAAAAAAAAGAGTAATGATACGAGCATATTATAAACATGTCCTAACCGACCTGCCGCTTAGAGAAAAGAGGACGCTCACGTGGCATACATGCTGCGGGGCACTATGGGTAGGGCACCAGAGGGCACTATTGTGTAAACTCTTAGCGTAAATACCTACTGGTCTAGGGAAATATGCAAAGAAGTAGATTGCTCTGCAGGTAAGATGAGTGACGTAGACAGCAAAATGTTAGAGAACCGCAGGAACTTAAATATTGGGTTTTGCCCTTCACTGATGTATTTTACAAACACTGTATACTCTGTGTTGTCCCGAGTAATTGTGAGAAAAAAATCACTCAAGTAGGACTCGAACCCATGACCTCCTGATTACTAGTGCAGACTTCTTACCACTCAACCATCGATCTTGCCGAGTTGGCTGGCCAGTTGGTTTGTGGTAACCTCAGGAACATTTGGTTACAACAAACTGGTTTTTATTATTTGATTTCCCTCATAATGTGTGATTTTTTTTTCTTCAAAATTCTGTCTTTTGAGTTAAAAGACATGTAGGAACATTGGTCAAAATGTGGAAAAGCAGCTACTGATTTCATGAGAAAATCTGCCTCAAAATGAAGACAGGGATGGTTCTAAGTACCCCGTGAAATTAGTTCACCTGAAATGGTATCGTTTATAAGAAAACAATAATTGAAGGTGGTTTTAAAACATGGGCACACTTTTGTATGTGCTTTTGCAAAGGAATCCGGTTACAAGACCCGAAAATGTCTGCAAATGCTGTCTCTGTTTTCTCCAAAATGTATAGTTGACACTGAGCTATAGTGGCTGTTTGTGGAACACCATTGACAATGAAATAACCCGGTAGAACAATGCTGTCCTTGGGCCATTTTAATCCTTATACAAAAGGGCGCTCCTATCACAATATGAAACATAGCTTTCCCTCCTTAGTCACACTCCTTAGCTTCACTCTTTCATTAGTCACACGGTTTTCATATAAGGTGTCATCTCTATTATTGATCTAATCCTCATTGTAATTATTCTTTTTGTCTCCATCTTCAGTGTCCGGTCTCGTGTTTTTTGTTTTGTTTTTGTTTGTTTGTTTTTTGGTGTTTACTCCTATTGTCTGTGTAAACTGTCCCGGGTGTCTGTGTCTGTGTAAAGTTGTTCTCTACAAGCCAAGGTTTATATTGGTTTTATTGACAAACTTAAGTTGAACTGCTTGTAGAAAGTATGGAAATAAATGTTGCTATTGAACTGAATTAAATTGAATTGAGTTAAAACTTCCACATGCTAGTTGTTATGCACCCATCTTCAGATTTGGATCAATTTTTGGTGCTTCAAAGGGGGAACAAGCACACAAAACAAATGATCCCAAGTAACTTTAACTTGTGATGCAGAAAGACATACCTGTGGTATTTATCAACAGTGGAGTTGTCTGGTCATCAACTGAGGATCTGTTGCATATTTGTCTTTGCTTAGCAGGTTTAGCACGCTCTTTGATTAGACGTAATGATACTGCAAGGTATACAACCACTGCTGGTACAATACTGATGAATGCCCACCTGAATAATTGCCAAGAAAACCATCTCATTCATTACATATCACATGTTGAATCCCTTAGAAACAAGAGGGGAGGGACCACCTCCTCTTTTGTGTTGGTCATTATGTTTCCGTTATCGCAGTTATCGAGTTTGTTTGAGATATCTAGGGGGTGCCGCTGCTTGAAGTATCGGCACATTCTGGGAATGGACTGGTTCTAGTTTGTGATACCATGTAAACATCGTACAGTGGGAATAGCGAAACCAGATTCATTTCTTGCATGCAGTATATACATCGGTTGCTTGGCTGCTTGCAATTTACGTTGGTTCAGCCAATTTTTCCAGGCGTGTCAAATTGGTCAAAACCCGTATTTTATGGGGAAAAAACGTACAGTCGTATTTTCAACAAATTCCCGTACGAAATACGGCAGAATTGTATTAGTTGGCAGGTCTGAGGATTGGACCTTGTCTTTATTGCAAAGAAAAGCAACATTGCCCCTTTGATGAGGACTTGATGTCACACAATTCGTTATTATTAGTATTTTTTTTAGCTGTTTCAGAGTACCAACTCTGAAACACCTCTTGTTTTTGTTTAAGATTTGTTTTCCCTTTTTTTTTTCTTTTTCAGACTCCTCAATGTAGGTTTTGTCCACGGTTTTCTTCTACCCATACACTTGGCACTTTCGTAAATCCGATCGACTTCAAACTTGGCACACTCATACACAACCACCCTTAGATGTATGCCGAAGATTTGTCAGGATGACGTCATCAGGTGTCAAGTTACTCACATTAAAGGTGCATTTTTTCTTCATAGGGTTTGTACATGTTTTTCTTCCAACTCTACACTTTGGCACTTTTAAATGTGTAATTGACTTTAGACTTTTTTTTTTTTTTTTTTTTTTTTACATTAATAAGGCAAACACTGTGCTGCATGATGAACAGGCATTATCTGCATCACTGTCATGTCAACCAAGCATATGGGCGCAAAAGTTCAAATCAGAAATTTAAGAAAATGACCATAAATAATCTGTGACTTACTTATCCAGGTTCCGCATATCTTGGGAATGTTCCTCACCATTAATAAAGCAACCTAGTGAAATAAAAATGATTTATTAAATGGCTTCAAAATATTTTTAAAGTGCTTGTTGGGACACGGTAGGCTTCTAGTATTTAAATATTGACTGCTTCGAGTGGTGTGGTAAAACTAGCCTCCAAAGGTGATCCATGGAATGTTCTGTTTTCCCGAGGCATTTTCGTTTATTTAAAAAACATCATGCTAATAATATGCATTTTTTAATTGTAAAAACAAAAAATAAAAATCTCCTTTCTTTAAAGGAAGAGTATATTATTTGCAGCTATCCAAAAAGTAACTGCAGAAATTATTGTTGAAAAGCGTACTTGGTTTAGGGGCCGTTCACAATTATCAACATTTTCACGAGCGTACAAACCGTACGCTGGGGGGGAGGGGGTTAATGGCCGCCGTACGCTTTTTTCTTTTTTGTAAATGTCGATATGTTTTCTCGCCCGTTAATGCCCGCCTATAAACGCTGGTTTTTTTTTTGTTTAATGTCGATCTGTTTTCTCGCCCGTCGCCACAGCCGACAGCCGCAATCGATGCCGATCGAGCACTTGCCGAGCCGATCGCGCCCCGCGCCAGGCCCCGCATTGCATCCCATGAACGTATTGTGTACAGCATGCGCGGCATTGTCCTACACACGTACATGAAAATGTACTTTGTATGTACATGTATAGTCCGTATCCACTGCGTGTTTTTAACGGCCGGTGTCACATGTCATGGCCAAAAACTTGATCTACAAAAGTTACAAAAACCCTTGCAAGTGTCTATATATAGACTTGTGTGAAAAAAAAATCAACATTTTTTTCGTACACTTTTAGGGGGGAGGGGGTCTTGAAAAAGTGTACTCTTTGTACACTTGTGAAAATGTTGATAATTGTGAACGGCCCCTTAAAGATTGTAATGGCACTAATAATTTCCGTAAGAAATTATTCTTTCTTGCATGCTGTCGTATTGAAAAAAAAAAATACAAGAAGGTCAATTCAAAAGATGCGTCTAAAGATGTTTTTTGGGTGGAAATTTCATTACTAGTTTGTTTTTAATTCAGTGAAGCCGAGAATGTGTGCATGCAAGCGTTGATGCATGCGCAGTTGCTATAATTTGTCGGTTCAGTGCGTGACATTATGTAGCTGCAATTGGCTGAATGAGCATGTGTCCTGGACGCTGAATTCGGGCGCCATTCAAAACATGACAAAGCAACATTGAATTGAAACTGAGATCCTAGAATATTTTTTTTCTTTGAATGTAAAGCATTCACGGAGCAAAAACTTCTTCCGGTAAGTTGTCAAGCACCCTTCTTTAGATTTTGATTACTTACAAAAAAAGCACAAATGACAAATGATGTACTCTACCTTTAATCAGTATCACTGGCTGCCTTTTAGGCGAGCGGGCGAACCTTTGAAAAGAGGCTTATTTCAGGAGTTTAAATGCCCCAGCCTACACACACCTACACCATACATCATTAGAAAGCTTAATGTGTCTACTAAGGCATGATGTGGAGCTTGGAAATTGGGAGAAATGTGTTTTTGGCTCATTTGGGTCTAAAAAGTCACATTTGTGGTCAAAAATATGATTTTCAAAATGTGGTATTTTTGATATCTGTGAAACCAGCCTCAACCATCGAGGCAAGTTTGAGACCAAATCGACGTTCCATAACTTCAAAATAGCCATCTACAGATTACAAAATATACAGTAACTATTGGCAATATTGAGTGAAAATGTGCACTTTTCTCAGAATCGTTTTTCTACGAGCAACATGAAGGTACAATTTTGGTTATTAGCCAATTGCCCAACACCAAACACACCTACATCATACATCATTAGAAAGCTTAACATGTCTACTTTCAGATTAGGCATGATGTGGAGCTGTAAAACTGGGAGAATTGTGTTTTTATGGCTCATTTTGGTCTAAAAGTCACATTTAAAAAAAAATATGATTTTACAAATTTGGTATTTTATATACCTATGGGACCAGCCCGAACCATCGAGGAAAGTTTTAGACCAAATTGACGTTCAATAAATTCACAACTACCCATATTAAGATTACAAAATGTACAGTAACTATAGGCAGTATTGAGTGAAAATGTGCATATTTCTCAAAATAGTGTTTTTTAAAAGCAACACTAAGGTAAAATGTGACCCGCTCCACAAAAATGAGTCTGTTGTGGCAAAACAGAAATTTTGAGTTAACTACATTAATAAAATGGGAATGAAATAAGCTTTCATTTGGTATATCATGGGCCTCTCTAGGACATTTGGTTGCACTGTTGTGCCTTTTTTAATTCTGTCAAGTTTTTGCAAAGCAAGAAATGTCTCAATGAAGAAAAAAGGGTTTAAAAATTACAAATACACTGTAACTAACCAAGAAAAGCACCAAAAATCATAAATTTGTTAGTCTTTTTCTTACAATATTCAAATGTCTGTGTAAGATATCTGAACTAAAACTATCAAACAACCAAAATAAAACAAAAACAAAAAAATCCAAATTTTGAGCAAATTTTCACTGTTTCCATTTAAAAGTGGTAAAAGCTGGAATTCAAGCTATGCGACATCAGACTCATTTTTGCAGAGCGGGTCACAAATGTTTGTTATTTGTCCATTGCCCAACACCACACACACCTACACCATACATCATTGGAAAGCTTAATATGTCTGCTTTAAGAATAGGTATGATGTGGAGCTGTCCAATTGGGAGGACTGTGGTGTATTTTTTTTACCCTTTTTGGTCTAAAAGTCTCATTTTGGGTCAAAATATGATTTTGTTATTTTTTATATCTGTAAGACCAGGCTCATCCACGAAGGCAATTTTTATACCAAATTGATGTTCCATAAATTCACAATTACCATACCAGGATTTCAAAATGTACAGTAACTATAGGCAGTATTGAGTGGAATTGTACACTTTTCTCACAATTGTGTTTCTGAAAGCACTATTAAGGTAAACTTTTGCTTTATTACTGAACTCATGCTCGTTTTTGAACTTTATGAATGTGAAAATAGTAGATAGATCTTTCTCATTCATAATAATGGTACATACTGTGAAGCTGCAAAGTTCGGTCGAATGTATTATTGGGCCATTATTTGGTAAAAAATACTCATTTTTGGTCCACAATATGATCTTTAAGACATTAGTATTTTTGTATATCTGTGGAAAAATCCTTATCCTTGAAAGCAAGTTTTAGACCAAATTGAGGCTCCATTAATTCACAATTACCATTTTAAGATAACAAAATTTACGGTATATATAGGCAACATTTTGTAAAAATGTGCATTTTGTTTCAAAATCGTGTTCCTAAAGGCAACACAACTGGTGAAATTTGGTTATTTAGCAAAATCATGCCTTTTTGTGAGCAAAGTAAATGTGAAAATGGATGACAGATGATTTGCACAATATCTTGAGTACGGCTGAGTTTATTTTCTGGCCATTGGACTTAATAATTGTAGACATCTATGGAGCAAGTCCCATCTATGGAAGCAAGTTTTACAGCTAAATGTTTATGACAGGCATCTTAAGGTTACAAAATGTACAGTAACTGAAGGCACTATTGAGTCAAAGTAGTTTTCTCAACATCGTATTTCTAAAAGCAAAGTAAAAGTAGAACTGCTCAAATGTTTTATTTAGGCATGAGATGGAACTGATGAGTGAAATTATTTTGACAAGAATATGATTTTTTTTCTGGCATGAACTCTTATCAGTGCTGGAGGTTCTCTGATATAAATCTGAAAAAGTCCATCACTTGTAGCAGTGTTGAAGATGTGGCAGGTCTGTTTAGTTCACAAGACAGAAGAAGATGATACCAGAATGTGTCTGCATGTTTCACCCTCAATCATCAAGTCCCTGGACACACGGTTCTCGCAGCCAACTACTTTCCCAGAATGGAATCACTGGATTCTAACTTCTGCCTTATTCTTCCTGCTGTTCACTGATCGGATATAAAGTCTTCCCCATTTGGATTTGGCAAGAAGGTTTTGAATATTCTGAAGGCCAAGGGTACAGTGTAAGTGCTTTGCAGATCTCTCCAAACCGGCAGAAAAGGAGGAAAAGGTGCCAATAAATGCAGTAATAAAATAGTTAGTGGCAAAAGCCGTATGACCAGAGCGTGAAGGGTAATGAAGATAATGTGGAATATATTTAAGGTCAAAGGTCATAGATCACAGGTCAAATGAGGTCAATTATGATGCAATTCGAAAAAGTTTTGGTTCAGTTTTTAAAAAGATGTCAACTTCTACATGCTATTAATGGCTTTGATGCAACTTGGAAACAGTGACCCTTGGATATAAAGACACAATTCTTCATCGGATTACTGAGGTCAAAGGTTATGCAGGGGTCATTTTAGGTCATTGTTCAAATATGCTTCAAATTTTCTTTGTCAACAGAATGTGATGGATTTTCACGTAACTTAATTGTATGGAGTGTTCCTTTATTGTAAGCGGGTTCATCACATGCGGTCTGCGAACCACTTGTTCACAAAACTAGCCAGAAAATACACTTGGCCGAATTTTGCAGCTTCACACTAGAGTAATTATGAATGTAAATGATATATCAACCATATTCACATTTTTATTTAGCTCGGAACACAGGCACAAAAGTTTAGTAAATAACAAAAACGTTACCTTCGTGTTGTTTTTCTAGAAATACGATTGTGAAAAAAATGCACATTTGCACTCAATACTGCCTATAGTTACTGTACATTTTGTAATCTTAGAAGGGTAATTATGGACTTATAGCAACTCAATTTTGTCCAAAAATTGCCTTCGTGGATGAGGCTGATGATCCAGATATAAAAAACACAAATATCTTAAAAATCAAATGTTTGACAAAAAATGAGACTTTTAGACCAAAACGGGTCGTGAAACATATTTTTCCCAATTAGGTAGCTCTGCATCATGCCAGTACCTAGTCTTAAATTAGACTCAATTTTGTCCAAAAATTGCCTTCATGGATGAAGCTGATGATCCAGATATAAAAAACACAAATATCTTAAAAATCAAATGTTTGACAAAAAATGAGACTTTTAGACCAAAATGGGCCGTGAAACACATTTTTCCAATTAGGTAGCTCCGCATCATGGCGGTACCTAGTCTTAAATTAGACATATTAGGCTTTCTAATGATGTATGGTGTAGGTGTGTGTGGTGTTGGGCAATGGACAAATAACAAACATTTTACCTTAGTGCTGCTCTTAGAAACACGATTTTGAGAAAAATGCACATTTTCACTCAATACTGCCTATAGTTATTTGTAATCTTAATATGGTAATCGTGAATTTATAAAACGTCAATTTGGTCTAAAACTTGCCTCGATGGTTCAGGCTGGTCCCACAGATATATGTAATACTAAATTTGTAAATCATATTTTTGACCAAAACAGTGACTTTTAGACCAAAATGGCCCCCAAAACCACATTTCTCCCAATTTCCAAACTCCACATCATGCCTAATCTGAAAGAAAACATATTAGGGCATTTAAGTCGACCAAAATTTGGATTCCGCCGCTCGCCTATTAGTCTTCATCAAGATTTGTTTCTTTCTCAGACACCTGTCCATAGTGCCTGGCACTTCAATCCGACAGCATTTATACTTGCCACACACATAGACCTGCATCTATAAATCATTTTTGATGCATTTTGAAAGATTTTATATTTTCTTTTACTGACAAAATTTCAATACATTTCCTGGATTCAGATTAATCTGAATCTTGGCACAAAGACAAACAAAACTGCTGTGCTTAGTAGTATTGCGAGGTTCCCTCGGTTCCCTCGGTTCCCTGGTTCTACCCGGTTCCAATACGAGAACTGGAAACGCAAGTCCATTTTTTTTCAAAAACTGGGAACCCGCTATTCTCGGTTCCAGCTCCAAAAGAATCAGTTCCAGATTAAATAACCCATTCTCTGTGCACAAAACCCAGAGCCAAGAATCGGCTACATGTCATGTAGGAATTCAACACAGGGACATCATTCAATCTTGCTAGTCAAAACAACGGCGAGGAAAAACCACAGACTCCAAATACATCGCCGGAGATCGGAGACAATCCGCCCTACAATGTTTGCGGTCGGGCCACGAGGCGTGCATGCATGCCCAATACTAGTCTGTTTGGACAATCAGTGTAACGTGAATTTAGGTTTATAAAATACGGACCCCATGGTGGTATTGCGCATGCTCCTGCATAGATAATTAGAAAAATGAATAATCACAAAAAAGGAGTCCGTTGTTCACATAAGTCAATTTTTTTGTCACACCGGCTCTGAGTGCTGGAATCGGCTCTGATGGCCCCGGCTCCGATGAGTGCCGCGGGAATCGGCTCTGCGCACGGACCCGTACTCGTGTACTGGTGCACCAATGGGTACAGCACAGTTTTGAGATTTGGATTTCGTGAGCAGTGGGCCGGGGTACATGTAAAAAATCCCCAGCTCCATACGAGTCTCGAATCTACCGTTGCATGAAAATGATTCCTATGCTTCATTTCTAAAACTTCTTTCTGATATCGGCGCACATGGTGAAAAATAGGCTGCTTTACCTGCTAGATAATAAAGCCAACCGCCCACGACTCGTTCGAATCAGCCTGGGTAAATTTGTACACGGATTCCAGCACTCGACCGGGGTTCCATGTTCATTGAAAGCAAGGTACCAGTATACGTAGCGAGTGCGTGTGCTTGTGCTGTGCAGTGAATCGTTTAGTCTCGGCGGCATGATGATGGTGTTCGCCGCGGTAAATAAAATCATGGGAAAGGAACAGAGAATAAAGTAATAATCTCGCAGTTTCACAGGAAACTTTTTGAAAACAAACATAGTAGAATAACATGTACAAGGTGACACAGTTATTCTTTACATGTAGTTTCTAGAGCTTATGTTGTTCATTGAATTTTCCGGGAGCCGATTCCGACTCGGAACCGGCTCTTTTTTGGGAACCGGAACCGGCTCCAGGAAGATTGGAACTGCTCAAGCCTAGTGCTTAGCCACGTGACAAACACATTTCTAGTTTATTATTAATTCTTGTAGATATTTGGCATTGGAAAAAGATAGGAAGTTCCAAGTTGCTTTCAGAACATGTTGCTGTATTTATTAATTTATACATTTTAATTTTGAAGAAACTTACCAAAAAGAACATACAAAAACGCTCCCAGAAGCCCTGCTAAGCCATAGCCACTGGCCCAAGCTGTCACATTGTGGCTGTCAAACCTTGATAGATAGCCTAGTGCAACACTAAAGAAAAAAAAAAAATCATGTTCTGAATTAATTCTTTCATTTTGTATATGGAAATTAAAAAGTCAACTCCTGATAATGGTCTATTATCACAACAGCCAATGATTGTTTTGTTATACCATGGTTGTATTGTTTTTTGACTTTTTGTAATTTTTTTCGTCTTTTGTAAGTACTGATATATATTTTTTGGACATCCCTACCGATGCATTTTAGTTAAAGAGTCTAATGCTTTGGTCTTTATTGAAATGGGCGTGTGCATTTGATAAGTCTGCATTGACAAGTGCACACGCCCCAGGTAACTTGCACACAGGGTCTATTCTAGCGGAGTTGTCCAAAGCAGCAGGGACAAAAATGTTCAATAGTCTTGGGTGATACAGTGGAATGCCGCTATATAATGAACATCACGGGATCCACAGAAAACGTTCCTTATAATGATCATTCAGTGTACAGGTAGCAATTTTGAGCTGCCGGTACTTAAATGGCGTTTCTGTTTAAAGGGAATATACATCATTTGCTTTTGCTGTAATTTTCAGAAATGGATGGAATTGGGGGGTTTGAAATATCAAGCAAATATAGTTACACTAACTTTTTGGAGGTTTTGGGTTCGAAAATGCTATAAAAACCAAGAAAAACGATCATTTTCCTGTAGTCTGGTTCCCTGACTCCATATAAGAAGAAACAGAGCAGTTTACATACATTTGGGAATTGTAAGGTCAGGGAACCAGTCTAGCTGGCTCGTACCCGTTCATAGGTTTGTAATCGATTGCAATCAAGTGCAATGGTCAATTGGGACCAGTATTTGAAAAAAAAGCCAGTTGTTTCCAACGCTGATCGGCCGATCAGCGTTGGAAATTGATACAAAAATACCACTTTTCTTGAAAATGACAGTATACCAGGTGCCATAATTTTACAGGATGCTTTAGACTGTCATTTACCAACATCCTATTAAGGTATTTTGCAAAAACTTGGTAGTTTTATTTTTCGATGTTTGCAAATGTTGTATATTCCCTTTAAATAGCTCCCTCGTGTGCCCTACTTGAAGTGCGCTCTCTTTTGACTGGATTTGTTGTGTTTATTTATTTTCCCTTTTTTGAAATTTCGATGTGCAAAAAGGTTTCTTAAAATGTACATTTTGTACTTTTTAATTTTATTTGAAGTAATATGTTTTTAAGAAATTGCTGGAAAGTTTATATAATTTTTTTTTCATTTATAAGGCTTTATTTATGCAATTTATGGTTGTAAAGTGTGCAAAGTAAAATCAACACAATAAATATAAACATCACTGAGAAGAAGAGAGGCGTCTGCAAAAGGGAAAGGAATGGCTGGGATAAAGGTATGTTTTCTATTTTTTACCTTTTACTTTTTTTTGTGTTCATTGTTCATTGTTCATTTATTTTCCACAGTGTCACATTTTTTAATTATAGTAGTTAATACAAAAAGGTACTTTATAGACAGATGGTGACACTGTAGAGGAACCTACTAAGAAGCTAAGCTTGTAATCGTTGGCCGCTTGTATACACATTTAAAGTTGCTTTTAATGCATAAAACACAGGATAAACAATAGACAAGGACAATACACGAACTTTACATGCCAGTTAACAAGCAGGATAAGATTTGTAGCATGAGCAATCTCGAAGTTAATGGGTTACACACGACAAAAATAATTATGCAACAGGGTCGATTTATATTTCCGTTTCAAAGTAGACAAATATTTAGATGTTTTCAGGTTCTCGGTAAATGAGTTCCACAGCCTGGGTCCCTCATATCTAATAGAATTTTTGGCTAAAGATGTGCGAGTCAATGGGAGATGAAAATTAGAGACTTGACGAGTATAATGGGAATGAACATCCAAATTCCGGACAAAGACTGAATGAATGGAAGATGGTGAGGTGCCAGAAGCAGATTGAAATCAGTAAAATTAATTATTTGAAGAGCCTGTTGAGATTACCGAGGGAACATGCTCCCCAAGCTAGAATACCATTACTGAGGTACGACAATATTAATGTATTATACAGGGAAACTAAAATTGTGGGAGGGATAAAGTATTTGATCTTGTTGATAACACCTGTTTCTCGCAATGCATGATTTTACATAAATAATCTATATGATTAGTCCATGTTAATTTAGAATCTATAATCCAAGAAATTTAAGACAATCAGCTTTTTCGGTGACCATGTCATTAATTCCCCCAAATCAAAGGTGATTTGGGAGTCCGCGAAAGGACGATACTTACCTGTTAAACCTACAATTTGCATATTTCTCTAGGCCTTAGGCTTCCACGCTAGATTTTAATACCACACAAGGGCGCCCGCCCCCGCTCCCGCCTACGGCCAACTCGTCCTCTTTTCTCTAGTATCTAACCTTAGGGCAAGCCACCGTGGGGAAGGAGGGGGGGGGGGGAGGTTTAACAGTTAAGTATCGTCCCTTCGCGGACTCCCAAATCACCTTTGATTTGGGGGAGTCCACTTCAGGGACTCCCTTACCTGTTAAACCTACAATTTGCATAGACTAGCACCGAAAAATGGATGGTGGGCTTCAGAGCGAGCCTATCCAAAAACCACGCTTCGGGAAACCTAAACCTTGTCCCTTCACGTTCTCCCTAACCAGTGGTGTACATGGCAACTTACAGAACTCACCAGTAACTGGTGTTCTCTCCTGACCCTGAGGGAACATCCCATCACTCCCGGGTAGAACCTCCCCTGGCTGCACCTACTGAGATGGCTGTACGGCCTGTCCGTCCTTCTGCTTGGAGAACATCCCGCAGGTAGCAGGCCGTGAAAGTTGACGGTGTTTTCCAGGCGGCTGCCTGTAAACTGTCCACAATAGGGACCCCCTTGAAGTAAGCCCATGACGTTGTCATGGCTCTCGTGTCATGTGCTTTGACCGGATTGGTTGGTGACTTCGGCCAGTCTTTGACTGACGCTTGGATAGCCGTAACAATCCACCGGGAAATAGAGTCTGCCGACACCGCCCCGTGTGGTTTATTTGTTGAAATGAATAGTTGGGTGGTTTCTCCTCTTCAGGTTTTTGTTTGAGCCAAGTACCATTTCAGTGCTCGAACTGGACACCATAATTTATCTTGTGGGACGGAGGAAAACCCTTTAAGATCCGGAACAAAAATCGGTGGGGGGAAGAAGGATGGAGATTGATTCTTTGTTAAAAACCCATGACGAGGCACCAGTCGTACCCCGTTGGGTTCCCATCGGATATGCCCCGGTTCCACCGAAAGGGCATGAATCTCGCTTCTTCGTCTAGCCGTGGCCGTGGCTAACAGGAAGACCGTTTTGACGGATAAGTCGAACAAAGAGGCGTTGGACATAGGTTCATATGGCGGTCCCGCCAAGACCTGAAGGACCTGTGCCAGATCCCAAGACGGAACCAGCTTCTTAGTTGGAGGCCTCTCAACGAACATCGCCCGCATGAGCTGAGTCAGGCTAGCATTATCCGACACCGTAGATCCATCCGGGAATCCCTTATGGACAGCTGCTATGGCTGATCTGTAGCCCCGAATAGTGGATACCGTTATATCCTCATGGAACAGGTGCATAAGGAAGTCTCCTACCACTGCTAAAGGTGTTGTGCATGGATCATGAGTTTGTTCTTCACACCACCTATGATAATGTCGTAATCGGCTGTCGTAAGTTCGACGGGTAGACAGTCTGCGGCCTTGGGCTGCCAATGAGGCAGCGTCTGCTGAAAGGCCTGCTGATCGCAGTGACTGCTCGACAGCATCCAAGATGTTAAGTGAAGCGACTCTATCCCTGGGTGCGGAATCAGAGGCCGCGGCTGACGCAGCAGGTCTGGTCGCCCCAGAAGAATTATCGGTGGGTTGCACAACAGCCTAACGATTTTCTGAAACCAAGGCTGGCGCGGCCAAAAGGGAGTGATGAGAATGACTCTGCACTCCTCTGTCTCGACCTTTGTCAATACTCTTGGCAGGAGCGAGATTGGTGGAAAAGCGTATGCCAGCATGCCCTTCCAACTGATGGAAAACGCGTCTGCAGTCCATGCCTTTGGGTCCTGGTTGCCTGCGCAATACACCGGTAACTGATGGTTCAGTGCCGATGCAAAAAGATTGATGTGAGGACGATCCAATACTTGGAAGATCGACTGAACTACTGTCGGGTGAAGAGTCCACTCCGTTGGAAGGACCTTCCCCCGGGACAGAGCGTCCGCCATGATATTCAGTTTCCTCGCCAGGTGGACCGCTGTAAGCGTAACCTGTCTCGCTTGACACCACAGCAGGAGCTCCCACGTGTGCATGCACAACTGCGGGGACCGTGTCCCGCCCTGGCGGTTTATGTAACACACGACGGTTGAGTTGTCCGATTTTATGTGGACTACTTCCCCTGTCACCCGTCCGCAAGCAGTTCCGCAAGCAGTTCCAGGATATTGATGTGGCACTGTCTGTCCGCCTGGGACCGAGACCCTGCTGCTGATTCTATTCCAATATGTGCCCCCCAACCTGTGTTGGAGGCATCCGTCACCAGAGTCACAGAAGGTTGTGGTCGTGGAAAAATCAGTCCCGCCTTGACGTTTGTTCGCTGAGACCACCAGTCCAGATGGGGGCGAATCATGTTTGGGATTGGCACTGGCCATTGGATTTGGTGAATGCACGGTCGGTAGTGGGCAAGTAGATGTAATTGTAGTGGGCTCATCCGCATCCTGCATCATGGAAGCACATCCACCATGCTTGCCATTAGGCCCAATAGCCGAAGCCAGGCTATTGCCGGGGCCACGCTGGCAGTCTGGAACAGGGCGATGCAGTCCACAAGATTTTGGACTCACTCCTCGTCCCCTTCCTCGGTCGGGAAAGCCAGCCCTCGCTGGAGGTCCAACTTTGCTCCTAAGAAAACTGGGTGCATCGTTGGGTTTGGTTGGGATTTTTCGACGTTGACCAGGAACCCCAACTCTGAAATGTTGTTGCAAGTGAGTTCGAGTGCCCAACTCGTTTTCTCCTTTGTCTCCCCCACAATGAGCCAATCGTCCAGGTAAACAAAGATTTGCACCTGGCGTTGTCGGAGGATTCCAGCTACGACCTTCGCCAGTCGCGTGAATACCCTCGGGGCAGTGGAAAGGCCGAAGTCCGCTGACTGTAACGAAAACGAAGGAATGCCCGATGTTCGTTCCACAGCAGTACATGTAGATAGGCGTCTTTGAGATCGATCGACACCGCCCAAGTTGGAATGGGTCCAAAACTGTCCTCAGCGACTCCATCCAGAACCGTTTGGGCCGAAGGTTCAAAATCGGTCGCCATTCTCCCGGTTTTTTCTTTGGCGCTAGAAAGAATGTCGAGAAAAATCCTCGAGCCGCATCCTCTGTCGGCACTCTGCGTATTGCCCCTTTCTTTAAGAGGGCGGATATCTCTGACTCCAGAGCGTGACGCTTGGTCTTGTCGGATGGAATTGGTGTTACTCTCGGTAGGTATGCAGACGGTGGAGTACTCGTGAACTCTATTTTGTAGCCGGAAGTTAATAATAATTACTGTATTTATATAGCGCTTTTTGCCAGAGGATACAAAGCGCTGGGGGAGAATGCAACCAAAGCCAGGTAAATGAAGTATATGAACATTATGAGACCCATTATGTAGCACCTTTTTGCTAGGTGCTGCAGCGCATAATTGCAAGTTACTGTTTTGAGTACCCACCCGTCGTTGCACAAAAGGGCCCAAGTCCTTGCGAAACATATGAGTCGACCCCCTACGGGCCCTGGATAGGGGGCCGTGGGAAGGGTGCCGTCACTGGCGCCACCCGCCGGCCCAGTAACCTCCGTGCGAAGCTTTGGAGCGGGGGGTGAAGCCAACTCTACCCCGGGTATGCGACCCAAAGGCCTGACTCTGTCCCAGTGTTGTAGTGGCCTTGTAAGACGAGCCTGATGGGTTGGAGGCAAACGGCTTCAACGGTTTACGGGGGAATGTCTTGCCCCTAGTCGTTGCACTGCCACCTCTGGCCGGACGAGAGCTGCCCTTCGGACTAGGCTGTCTATTGAGATTGATCTTGTTCGTAGCTTTTATCCGCTTCGCTTCAGCTTGCATGATCTCTTGGAATTTCCCTCCAAACAAGTCGGAACTCAGTCGGGGAGAGATTCCAGGCTGGACCTCAAACCATCAGAGGGAACAAAGATTGTATCCAACACGTTAGCTCGGCGGGCGTTGATTGTCATCAAGGACACCCGCATAAACTGGTCCATGCACAGCCGTAGCCCGTCGTCAAGGCAACGAAACGCTGTCTCAGTTGCCTCTGGTGACACCGGCGAGTCTGCCTCACAAGAACACACCAAGTATTCTGAGAGGAGTTGTAGAAAACATGCCACTCGAATTCCTGCACGTGAAGCTGTGTCAATCTTCAGTAATGACTCTTCAAAAACATTCTTTTTTTTTGATGGAAAAGGTGATTTCACCGAACTTCGGCCACCAGAATCCGCCGCGATTTTATCACGTACCGTAGCGGGCATGGGCGGCACTGATAAAAATGTATCCCCCTGAGGTACTCTGAACGGGCGAGTTTCACGGTGCACGAATGGATGTATTTTTTTAACCTCCGAAAGTGCGCTCATGCGATCGGCGCACAGCCGAACAATCGGAAGAACCGGAAAAAATTCCTTCGGTTCGACCGGCGCGGTCCGGCGCTTAACGATAGTCTAGCACCCTCTACCGGTTCTTCTTCGTCCTTCGACGGTATATGTAGCACCCGTACCATATCCTTCATGACCACGCGCAATCGCTGGTCGGTCGTGGATTGGTAGGATGATTCATCCGAATCCACCGAGGAATCACCCTCCCTCCTTGGGGGCTGTTCCCGGCGATCACGTTTTTGTCTCGAGGGAAAAGTTTCCTCATTCCCTGAGGGTTGTTCGGTACTGGGGACCGCTACCGCTGCCGAAACCCGGCGTGGGTCCCTATCTGACACACTCCACAGGTCGGTAAATTATCCGAGACGAGGATTGACATCTCATGTCGTGTGTCCGCCATTACTATCGTGAAAATAAACTGTAGATTCACAAAACAACCCCAAAGAAAACCTGACACACCTGTGTATTTCTTTTATTAATAAACAGATAACCAGCGTACTCTGTACGTATTATTTTATTCTGAACGTATTATACAAAACAACTCAAGCACACCATGCGGTATATAAAACAAGAAGAAAACGACACACCTCGTGTTTGACTTCTTTATTAACAAATCAACTGCAAATGTACTCCGTACACTAACCTGTAAACGTAACAAAAACAAAACCTGGCACTCTACCAGAAGCACTGAATCTTGTAGTATAACTCACGAAAGAAATAACTCACAAATTTCTTTCAAAATGTACAAAAAAAAACACTCTAGCAGAGGATACATTCGTAGGAGATTCGAAAACACGTCCGTCTTCCATGAACGCTAGAGAAAAGAGGACGAGTTGGCCGTAGGGCGATGGAGGGCGATGGAGGGCGTCCTTATGCACAGTGGTTTAAGACCCAGACATTTCAAAAAAAAAATATCCCCAATATTATGCCTTAATTTAGTTTAGTTGTATCTAATGAGTTAATTTATAGCAGATAAAAATATTTTTTCCAACATCTTTACCGTTTATATCACTCAAGTACATAACTTCACAAAACTAAGAGGGTTAGTCTTATTACAGTAGGCACATTAGTGCAACAATAACAAAACCTGTTTTTCTATACCGAAATTATATCTTCAGATAGAAAACTGTGCATCATCTGTAGCTTGTTTAGTACCCTTTCAGCTAATATAACATTTGTTATGAAAAGTGTTTCAGAAAGTGCAGAAATTTGCGGGGACTACTTACGGTAAATTATTGAGAAGTATCAAAAAAAAGCAAAACAAACTCAAGTTATGTTTGCTGATACATTTTTACAATCGGCCATAAACGGCCTGGGTAAAATTGTCTATTTTCTTCATAAATTGGTACTCTGATTATTTGGCTACAAATATAATCAACCGGAATGCATCGTTGTGTCGAAGAAAATTAACTTTGTAAGCAGTCCTCAGCTGAGATTTAGCGTAAAACACTGTCGCTGGCGACAAAGTGAACATTATTGTTGAAATTTGTCTAGCGTGATCGCTGTGTTGGGCTCGGTGTCGTCGATGGCACTCGGAAATTTGTGTAAGAAGGTTCAAATCTTAGGGCTCGTGTGGGATTTACAGTTAACCATTATTGAAGAAATTGAGCTGTTAATGGTTTTCTTTTTCATGGAAAATGTAGATAGAATTAGAGATGAAAAGATTTTATTTTTTGCACAATATTTTGGTGTAGGCCCACACGTACTGGGCGCGGTCAGCCAAACGACAACATCATGTTCCTGGTGTTAGTGATTTCAGCCAACCAAACGTGTTTTCCCCACGGAAACCAGATACTTTCAAGCACTAAGACATTTTATCATTTGAATAAATGATCAAATGCTTTATTATCAGAATTTCTCAGTTGGTGTTTTTTACTTACGCATGTGTGACAAAATGCTTAGGAAATTGCCACAGAAGCACACTTGTATATCACACATCAAATTAATTAACTGCTGTAGTAGTAGGGAAGGTGGGGGAACCGGAGCAAAATGGAAAAAATCTGCGGCAAGCCTGGACACGCCGCTCTCGATTCTAAAAATAGTTGGGGAAAAATATAGGGGAATCCCCCGCGGCAAATTTTTTAGAAATCTGACGTCAGGTTCGGGAGCAAAATAGAAAAATGTGTGCCAAGTCAGGGCCTGTCGCTCTGGTGTTAAAAAATAAATCTGTCGTCGCTAAAATGAGGTGATGTCACCACCACGTGACCTTGAAACTCGATGTAAACCACGTGGCCTTGAAACGTGTTGAGGCACGATAGAAATTTGGCGTAAACAACGTGACCTTGAAAAATGTGTGTCACCAACACGTGACCTTGGGAATTTTTACTACAGTCAAGCTCTCATGGATTATAAAATAATTGATCGCCCTCCAAAAAAAATGAGAAAAAAAATATTATATTTCTTATAATAAAATGGAGAGTAATATGTTCAGACCGACCGTCAAAGGATATTCTAAATGGAACAAAGCCACGCTGCGTGATTACGTGCAGGGGTATAATATACCGCACAATGAAAATGTTTCTCTTACTCGTAAAGTCTACATCGAGGGGATAAAAAATTATGAAAGTCAATTTAAAAACTTGAGGAAAAAGACACTACATGAGCTCAAACAGATTGTAGATGAACAAAATCTAGAATACGTACCGACGGGTTATAAAGGACGATTTTTGAAAAAAGATCTAATCTCGGCAATTAAAACATACAGACAACCCGAATACTTTACAGAGTCAGCTTTTAGAGAAACGAGAAGGTTTAGAAATTACTACAGAAACTGGGAATTAAACCCCAGACTTTATAACCATGATTTAATCAAGTTTTTTGATTCACACAAGGAACAAATAGTCAATAAAATAAAGTCTGAATTGAGAGAGCTCAGAGGTTTAAAAGTAGAGCTTGTACTAAAAATAAGGTATCGAAAAATCAAACCGAACGATATCATCGAAACGATCGAAGCTATTCATTATAGCAAGCCGAAAGCCGTTTTAAATCAAAGTCAAATAAAACAGGTTTTAAAAGAAGAGATCGAAGAGCTATTCAAAAAGGATGAAAGGTATACGAATCAAGGATCGGGTTGGGTAGTCGATACAATACTCGCGTTATACATCAACATCAACAGATATAATCCAGCAAGAGGTAGTTCTTACATAAACCTACCAGAACATCTTAAAATTAAACAGGCGATGATCAACGTACAAAACAAAGACGACGAGTGTTTGAGATGGTGTTTGAGATCTGCCTTGGGGTTATACACGGACAAAGTAAAAAATCAAATAAGAAATAATCCTAAATATAAAATCAACGAAAGCAGACCGTCGATTTTCATCAAAGACGACGGACTCAAATTTAAAGGCGTTGACTTTCCGACACTGGTCGATCAGATACCCAAGATAGAAAGACAAAATAATTTATCGATAAACGTATACGGTTATGAGGGTGAAATATATCCATTATACGTGTCTAAAAACTACGGGTCACGAGAGATTGATCTGCTTTTCATTTCTAAAGGTGACAAGCATCACTATTGTTTGATAAAATATTTTACGAGGTTGATGTACTACGTTACGAAACATAAATGTAAGAAATATTTTTGTCAAAGATGTCTATGTCATTTTACCAATCAAAACAAATTAGACAGACATATCGCCGATTGTAAGGGTATAGATGCACACCCATCAAAGATTGTATTTCCTATGGGTAAACCAAAATACATAGACGGGCAACCAGGCGAAAGAGACGTACCGATATTAGAATTTAAAAACTATAGACACAAACAAAAAGCACCATTTGTCATTTATGCTGACTTTGAATCTATACTACAAACAACAACAACACCCACACAAGCACTAACATCTAAACCTACTCACTCAGACAAAGAGACAAACACAAAAAAGATTAACGTTCACAAAGCTAGCGGTTATTCGCTAGTTGTCGTCCAATGCGACGGTAAAAATGTGTATCAAGAGACTTATAGAGGTAAAGACGCTTCAACTAGATTTATAACAACGTTGTTACAATTACAAAGCGATATTAATTGTCTATTTGAAAAACCCCAAACCATGAAATTTAACGAGCGAGCTAAAGACCATCATGATAAAACAAACGCGTGTTGCATTTGCGAAAAACCAATTTATCCCAATTACTCGAGCAACTGTCAGTGCCAGAAACCCAGAGAACCCAAGACGATAAAACAAAAGAAAGAATATCAGTACAAAAATAGTAAGGGATTTATCGAGTCTAAATGTCTCGACTGCAAAAAGAACATTAATAAATTTAGAAAGGTGAGAGATCACTGTCACGTCACTGGTAAATATAGGGGTGCCGCACACGCTTATTGTAACCTCAAACTACAAATTAAACCCGGTTGTACACCGATACCGGTCTTTTTTCACAATTTACAAAATTACGATGCGCATTTAATCATGCAGGGAATGACAGAATACGATAGCCAAACAGAAATACAAGTGATCGCTAAAAATTCAGAAAAGTATATTTCGTTTTCGATAGGAAATCTACGATTTTTAGACTTGTTTAGTTTTATGGCATCGTCGTTGGATAAATTAGTGAAAGCTTGTCCAAAAGAGTCGTTTCATCTACTCAAAAAGCATTTTAAACATCCTGACATGTTATTACAAAAAGGAATTTATCCCTACGAATATATGAACTCGTTTGATAAGTTTCAAGAGACCAGCCTACCACCCATCGACAAGTTTTACAGCAGACTAAAAGACGAAAATATATCGCAACAAGACTACGGACAGAGCTCAACGCGTGTGGAACGAGTTTAATATACAAAATCTAGGAGAATATCACGACTTGTACGTGACTACCGATACGTTATTACTTGCAGGCGTATTTGAAAACTTTAGAAGAACGTGCATTACAAACTACGGGCTAGATCCAGCCAATTATTACACCGCACCCGGATTGTCGTGGGATGCCCTATTGAAACACTCGGAAGTTAAACTCGAACTGTTGCAAGACGTAGACAAACATTTATTTTTTGAAAAAGCAAAACGAGGAGGCATATCTAGCGTGGGTGGAATGAGACATCACAAAGCCAATAATCAATATCTCGATGACTACGATTCAAACAAGCCCTCGAGTTATATCGCTTATCTGGATGCCAACAATCTGTACGGTTGGGCTATGAGTCAATATCTACCGTACAACGATTTTAAATGGACACCCTCGAAACCGTTTACCGAAGAAAGAATATTAACGCTTAAGAAAACGTCCAACACCGGTTACTTTTTTGAAGTAGACCTCGATTACCCGCACGATCTACACACCAAGCATAACGATTATCCCCTAGCACCCGAAAATATGGTCATACCCTAAGCTTGGATGTCTGATTATCAAAATGAATTATTGGATACCGAACCTAGTAGCGACGTACAAAAATTAACGTGTACGCTTAATCCAAAACAAAAATACGTGTTGCACTACGTTACGTTGCAGTCATACCTCGATCTCGGTTTGAAACTAAAAAAGGTGCATCGCGTGTTAAAATTTAAACAAGCGCCTTGGATGAAATCTTACATCGACAAAAACACGCAACTCCGAACAAAAGCCACCTCTGATTTTGAGAAAGACTTTTTTAAACTGATGAATAACAGCGTGTTTGGTAAGACGATGGAAAACGTTAGAAATCGAATAGACGGTTATCTACTGAGAGACAATAACGAGAGCGATCAAGAAAAATACAAAAAAATAATTCAAAAACCGAGCTATAAAACAACAACGCCGTTTCCAGAATGTGACCTGTCATTTGTCGAAACATATAAAACGACAACCGTGTTAAACAAACCCATTTACTGCGGAGTGAGCATCTTAGATCTCTCAAAGACACTGATGTACGATTTTTATTACAACTGATTGAAGGACAAGTACGGAGATCAAATCAGGTTGATGTATACTGATACGGACAGTCTGTTGATTGTCGTTTACACGGATGACATATACAAAGACATGCAATCTCACGGGCGACACTACGACTTTTCGAATTACAATCTGGATCACAAGTTATACGATCCAACCAATAAGAAAGTGATCGGTAAATTTAAAGACGAGTTTTGAGGTAAGGTCATTCAAGAAGCAGTTTGCGTAAGACCTAAGATGTACTCGATTTTAGCGGATGACAACAACATCACTCTTAAAAAAAGCCAAGGGGGTCACAAAATCGGTCACTGACAAAAAATTAAAACACCGGCACTACTACGACTGCATCTTTAAAAATAAATCTAAAACAGAAACGATGACTCAAATTCGATCGGAAAATCACATCCTTTACACCGTATCTCAAAATAAACTATCGTTGAGTCCGTTGGACACAAAGAGGTACATTTTACCAGATGGAATACACACGCTCGCTTATGGTCACCGTAATCTAGATATTAATTAGGCGGTAATTGCGTGTCCTCGGGTACGACTTGAAGCTCTTGTCTCACAAAACTCCTTTTTGGGCCGTCTTGCAGGTAATAAAGAGTAGGACCCGTCGTGACTTTTTACCGTTAATCATTTTAAATTGACTCGTTCTTTTTTCCACGTTGAAGATGTCTACGCTCCAAATGGGATCCGCGGCTCTTCTCGAGGTTCCACCCTCTTGCTCGCCCGGGTAATATAAATATCTAACCATGGCGTCTTGCGGTAATTGTTGCTCTTTTGTTTTAACGGGGTTAGCCGGCGATTGCCGGACCTGTTCTAGTTTAACCGCCTCTGACGGCGCTTTATCTATTAATCTTGTCGTTTCGTCATTTATTGCCTTGATCACGCTGGGTAATCGCTCGACCCATTGCGTGTTTCTACTCTCGGGATTTAACATTTCTTGAGCGTACTGATGACCAAACAGTCTCTCGGCTAGCGTTCGATTAAATCTTTCTACGATACCTTGCGATCGGTGGTTTCCGGGGTTCGCCAACAATAATCTCGACGTTTTTTGAAGCCATCCATTTTTTAAACGCGCCTTTAAATTCGGTACCGGCATCTACTCTCAACGTTTTAGGGTAACTCAAAGGCGACCTCGCGTAAATCTTGACGATAGCATCCCGCGTGGAATCCGCCGTTTTAGAAACCAAAGGTTCTGCTTCGTGGTATCGACTCGCAACGTCGACAACCGTCAAAGCGTATTTATAAGTCTTGCGTTTTACTTTATCATAGGGTAGGTATAGCACATCCATTTGGTGAAAGTCGTTTGGTGTTTCAAACTCTCGCGAAGTACTCGTAGGCCTGGGTACATACGCAGGACCCGGTAGATAAATTTGCCAGATCGCTTGTTTTTTAAGCCAATCTCTGATTACCTTTTTATCGATTTTGGTTTTATCGTATAAATGGTCGACGGCGCTTTCACCTCTCCAATAACCGCTCGGGCTGTAATACAGTTTAGATAATGTTTGCATATTATTTAATATAAAAGACGTTTATAATAATATGGTTAGCGTTGCTATGATGGTAGGAGGTGCGATCGTCAACGCTTTAGCTTTTATGGGTTCAAACTTTTTCTTTTCAAGTCTGAAACAGAGCGACGAGGAGCGTAAGAGACACGATTTAGCGATAGAACAACTCGCGGCCGCCAGAGATAAGTGGCAACGAGAACGAACGAAATATCTAGATTTTCTCAACGAACGTATCAGAAAACAAAATGTTTCTAAAGAAACATTTTCCAACGTAGACCGAGCGTTGCGTTACTACAACGAGGTGAGTGGTCAATCTACCGAACTACCCGTAGGACTGCAACGCGAACCCAAACTAGAAGATTTTTACGAGCCTAGCGACCAACAAATAGAAAGAGAACTGGTGTTTATCGCGGGGGGAACTCTTTTGGTGGGTTTCTTGGCTTACAGATATCTTTAAATTTAAAACTCGTATAAATAAAATGAATGCGTATGGAAAAAAGCTCAATCCCAGCAGGCTATTAAAAGTACCCAAATCTATCAAGGGCGAGAGAAAAGAGGTGGTCATTACCCACAATCCTAGTGGTATATCGGCGGGGCAAACGCTGAGGGTCAAGTTTCCTCAATTGGGCGTAGACGACGTGATCGTACCCGGCACTTGTAAACTAGCTTTTAGTTTAGAACTCGAAGGTGGAGGTGACAACAATAGAACCATTTTTAGCAATTTGGCCAGAAATTTAGTCAGTGACATCAGCGTCAGACTTCAAGGTCACGAAATTATAAGTTATCGTAACGCCGACGTGTATCACAACTTTAAAGACAATTGGATCAACAGCTCGGCAACTCGAAACATGGCGTACTCGGGCATAGAAAAAGAAAACGTGTCTAAACTAAGAACGGGGGCAAATGATGCTAACGCGGGCGCCAACAACGGTAAGGATCAAGCTGTCGCGGATGCCTATGGTAATAGATATTGTATTCCCCTAGACATTGACATACTGACTTCGCATCACCCTTTTTACCCCAGCGGTTTAAAACAACCTCTGATGTACGAGATAAAGTTTAACGATCACGATAAAGTAGTCAACAGTTCAGATACGGCGGCGATGTATTCTATCTCAGACTTGTCTCTCGAATACGAAGTGGTGACCAACAGAGACCTAGCTATCACCATCAGAAATAAACACAAGGGGTTAATGCAATATCTGTTTGATAAAATCCACTCGCTAGAAGTTAGATCCGTCAACAAATCGGACACGCTTTGGAACGGAAATTTTAAATCTCTGTTAAGTTAAAATGACACAACCGCATTGCGCTTTAATCGTCGGCAAAACAAATTCGGGTAAAACCAAATGGATTTTGGATCTGTTAGAGTCAGACTATAAAAATACATTTGAAGCGATAGTCATCATTTGCCCTACCATATTTAAAAACAAAACGTACATCGAAAGAAAGTGGATTCAAGCAGATCCCGAGGTATATCTCTGCGATCCAGAATTGTACAAGATGACGCTCAACGAAGCGATCGATTTTTACAGGAAAATATTCGAAGGTGTTGCTACGTTGTTTATCGTGGACGATTGCTCTTCGGATCAAGAGATTAAATATCGTAAAAAGACGTGCGCGCTAAGCAAGATGGCATTTAGCGGAAGACACGTAAATCACAGCTGTTGGTTACTGACCCAAAAGTACAACAGCGTTTTAAAAGATTATAGAGAAAACACGGCTTGGTTGGCGTTATTTTACTGCAAAGATAAAACATCGTTTGATCAAGCGTTAGACGAAAATGACGTCGTACCGATTGAAGAACGAGATTATATAAAACGACGTTTGAGAGATGTGAAATATAGTAAATTGGTCGTATACACCGAACCTCCAGTTAGTTACGAGCTATTTGAGTAGCTAGGTTAGTAACAATTAATAACTAGGTTAGTAACAATTAATAACTAGGTGAGTAACAATTAATAACTAGGTGAGTAACAATTAATAACTAGGTGAGTAGCAACCTATTTAACAAGCTATACATGTATTACAATTTGTTAATCAACAAACGTCAACAAAATACATTTTGTTGTAAGTAAATGATAGCAATATTCGAGTATTTGCAGTTTTTGGCTATTATCGTCATATCGATTAATCTATCGTTTTACACCTACGAATACCTTTGCTTTTGTAACAAAGTTGCAAAAGCTACAACAAAATTAAATTTGTTTCTAATTAAATGGAGGACCTAAAACTTACTTTAACAACAAACAAGATCACAACGCAGAACATAAAGATCGTTTGTGCGGTGTCATAGCAGCCGGAAACTCTAGAAAGTACTTGGGAAAGGAATACACCGTTAAACATATCGAAGCTCTTGACAGCAAAGAACTCGACAAATTATATCATCTGTACGAAACTAAATTTGGAAATGAAATTGTTCAAACTGTTGGTAAATACACTTTAAGTCTACTTTCGAGAGTGTTAGCTGTGGTTACACCCGTACAAGTTTTAGGCTATAACGTCACTATAGATTCTGAAGAAGAACTCACCAACGACTTGAGTTCTGATCCTATTATAAGCGCGAGTATGGCTGGTATGTTGAGCGACGTTGGTTACAAGTACGGAACTTTAATATCACCCCTAGTTGCTACGATTATCACAACAAAACGTTTGAAATTTAATAAACCTAATATAATAAATGGAAGATCAGAAAGCAGCGACAGCAACGCCTGCAGCTCAACCAGCAGAGACAGAGACGCCCCAACCGATAAAAACAACGTCGTCACCGACGGTAACGAGAGTGACCAAGACTAAAAATCCTAAACGAATTCAGCAGGGTAAAGCTTTAGCCGAGCACAATAGACAGATGAAATTAAAATTAGCAAAAATGGACGTAACATCGGACGAAGCTACGAGCTCACCAGACTACAACTCTTGGGCGATGTGGGGGGCTATAGCGCCGGATTTAAGCAAACTAAGTGTAGAAGATGCGGCTAAATTGACGGGCATTATAAGTGGAGCTCTGGCCACGCAAAATTGGTTGGTGACCCAGGGTATACCACCGGGCAGTATAATGAAAACGGCTTAATTTAAATAGGAGTATTAAATAAATGGATGAGGGAGGATTTTACGATCCAGACTATGAAAGAACAGATGATAACAATGATGATGATGTAGCAGAGACCGATCTGGATTGGGACAATACTTTTGATACTCCTGATACACCCATCCCAACTACCGACATAGATGAGGTTTTATATCGAGGAAGAAGCATGGTCACAAGTGATCGCGTCGATGATTTTTACAAGAATTTTAACAGAGGTGACGGACCATTAGCTCCGCGATACGAAAATTTTGTCGGCAATAAAGATGGGTTATTTTTCCAAGCAACTGATAAAGCCTTAGTAAGGTTAACGGATAAAAGAAACCCCACAAAATTCTTGGGTCTACCGAGTATAGAGAATAATGCAAAGAGGTTAGATCTTCCAGGTAGAGATTTCATTAGAAAAGGATTGGGTTTTAAGGATTATAAACTTAACCCGCTCGAACAAGTACAACCCGAGAGTATCCCCATGACAGAACTACCAAGCATCACCGATGAGGTAACCGAGATTATAGAAGATTTTCAACGCGACACCGACGCTCAAACGGAAGGATGGAATTACAGAGAACTCCAGGGTTTAGACAAAACTCTTCAGACGTTGAGAGGTAACCTAGAACTTAATTTATCGCGTCTCACAGAACTAGACCGAGAGATAGCAGACGCGAGACAAGAACTCGACGAATCTCACAGCGAGGAGGGTCGACGAGAGTTAAACGATAAATTGAGCAACTTGAACGTTGAAAGATCCGCCAGATTAGAAGCCGCAAAAACCAACGAACGAGGGCTCAAAAGTCAGATCGCTAGAATCAAAGAAACGATTAATAAAATATTAGGCGACGACACGACTCTGGCGGAAAAGATTAGAACTCTGTTTAGAGAACAAGGTGTGACCGTAGTGAGTATTTTAGCCGCTTTTAGTTTAGCCATCAGCACCATAGTGAGTAGCATCGTCGCTAGCGTGAGAGGTGTGGGTGCCCCAACCGCGCCATCGCCAACACCAACACCAACACCAAAAGGCGGTATCAAAGAGTGGATTTCAAAACAACTCGCTAATTTTGCATCTGCTCTTAAAAAACTCGAAGTGAGCGCGTTGGGTGCTCTGCCAGGTATCATAGGCAGCGTACTGAGTTGGATATTTAACGCGCTGAGTAAGTCCGTATCGTGGTTGGCCGAACACGTGTGGGCTTTGTTTTTGGGTGTGGGGGCCTTGGTGTTTGCGTACCTGCAAAAACGATGGTAGTAATAGTTATCAAGTTTAAACAAAAAAATAAGCCTTACCAGCACAAAGTTGGTAAGGCTTTTTTTTGGTGTGATTAGAGTGTGACTTATCGCGTTGCCTCGTAAGCTAAAATACCCATACCAACGATGGCTAATATTCCTACCGTCAACGATAATTTTTCGTCTTGGTGAGCTCGTAGTTTCGTGGGCTCTTGGGTTAAAACTGTAGGCGATGGTGTTGGTGCTGGTGCTGGTGTTGGTGTTGGCGCGGTTGGTGCTGGTGTTGGTGTTGGCGCGGTTGGTGCTGGTGCTGGTGTTGGTGTTGGCGCGGTTGGTGCTGGTGTTGGTGATACAACATCGTTCGTCATAGGCTCTGGGGGTGTTGGTGGCGCGACGTCATCGGTGTCATCAAAAGAGTCGTCCGGTTGAGGTTGTGAGTTTAAATCTGGCACCAAACCAGTGTTCATACTCTGGGTAGCGATTTGAAGATTGTTGTTATAGCCGTCGTGCGTTCCAACCCTCAAGTTCATATCCGATGGAATTAAATACAACCCCGGTTTCACGACAAAATTTAAAGGCGTTTTGGCATACTGCAAAGAGTCTTGAAATTGATTGATACTCGTTTCCATGTCGTCTACTGCATTGATGATATCTTCAACGATGACGTTAAATTGTCTCTGAGCGTCTAATCCGGTGCCCGGTGATAATACGCTCGTTTTTGTTTGAGCCTGCGCACCGAGTAAAGCGTACACGTAAGATCTGATCGATTCGTTGATCTTTATGATTCCCGCGGGGGTAAACGAACTTTTGTCGGGTATAAAATCTAACCAAGCCTTTTGTACCGATTCATTTTGTTCGATGTAAATAACCGTCCAAGATACGTAACTGCTTCCACTCTTTTTAGGACTATCTAGACCGTGGTAGCCGCCGTAAATAACGTTGGGTTTGTTTGGTAATGCTCTATCGTATTCGCCAACCGCCAAAAACTTGCCCTTATTAAAGCTGTACGAGGTACCCAAACCGTTAGATTTTGTGTCTCTCGTCTGTTTAAAAGACTTGTTTTGATCTATGCCAAACAACAAACAGTTATCGGTAAATGCTCTGTGATTATAACTGTTGTCTAGAGCTTTAAATGCGTCATCTCCCGGTAAAGGAGCGGCAAAGTCGTACAGGATCTTTCTAACCGTAAAATATAAATGAAAGTTAAAGATGGCCCGAACGTAACGGTTGCTCGAGTTTAAAAGATCAAATCCAATACCGCACCCCGTAGTAGCGCAGTAGATCGCAAAATTTAACTGATTTTGATAAAACGACATGGGGTGTGATTTCCAACGATCTACATCCTCATCCGTCTCAACGTGAGGCAATTTATAGTCCGAGGTTAAGTCGGGAAACAAGGTTAAAAACCCGTTGGTATTATTAACTATGACCTCCAGTTCACTGGGTTTAGTGCTGTTTAAAAACTTTCTTTGTGATGCTGCTTGACACTTTGGCTCCGTTGCCTTGGCTACATTTTGATTTACTTGTTTCGTTACCTGATCGGCTATCGTTTGTATTTGCTTTTTTAACAACATAAAAGCAGTCATTATTTTAGTTTCAGTTTTAATATAAAAAGACTTTAAAATAAATGCATTCGTTTCACTTGTTTCAAAATGAGCAGACGTTTAAATTAGAAGACGTTGTAAATAATCTAAACGGTCAAAAATCTGTACGCGTAAAAAGGGTAATGTTTAACCCCGGATATTTAATATTTCCAGCGCCACGGAGATTGATTGGTATACGAATATAGATGGGAGACCCGCTGAAAGACCTGATGATGTTAAAAGACGCATATGTTTGACGGTTGACCCAGATATAGCAGTAAGAACAGATAGAGATTTTATTGAATCGTTTTTACCTGAGATGTCCTACGACATTTTAATTAAAGACGAAAATACTTTCAATAGAGTTATAAACGATCTTATAGAAGCGTACGAAGAAGATAGACTAGACTCTGCTTTAGAATCGATCCGGGGAGAAACGGATCAAATAGATAGATGGATAAATACTTTACACGTTAAAAGGCAAGAAACACTAACCAACGTACAACGCAATACGCTTATATTTTTGTTATCAACTTTATCTGAAAGAGTTAACTTCATCAGTGAAGGTAAAAGGATAGCGCTAGAATATATCGAAGGTACAATAAGCGAACCTAGGGTTAGAATGATTCGACAAGCGGGTGTAACAATACGGGGGAGTCTTGTCGTGTCTGGTGATAATTTAGATTTTATTTCTCCAAGTCTTTTAGCGCCGTTACCAGCTGGAGTCACCGGTTCGGTCACCATCCCACCGGGGTGGTACGACGTCGATTGGTTCGATTTCATTTTAAATTATATACCCGGTGTAAGTTTTAGAATATTTAGAGAATCTAAAAAGGTGACGTTGGTGGTAACCGACGTCAATCTCAAATTGCGCTTAAACAGAGAAGTATCTCGATTACTCAATTTACCCAAAGGAAGACTGATACCTAAAGTGGTGTATACGGGGTCTTACGACGTTAATCCGTTTAAATTTTTGTTTATTCGCTGCCCGCAATTAAGTACGAGTGAAAATTTCCTCGATGGTCGACCGTCTGATATCTTGAAAATCGTACCCGTTTCAATCATAGGTGAAAAAGGACAGATCATCAACAACAAGGGTGTGAGTATAATGATAGAGTTGGAGATCTTTTAATTTTAAAATCGTTTTATATTAAAAACATGAGTGTAGATGGTAAGGCGTTATACCCCGATATTTCTGGAGATGTACTCCGATTAAATAGTAACGAAGAAATAAAAGTGTACAGACTTAAAAAGATTGAAGAGATTCGATCTTTAATCTTGAAAGAGAGAGACCACCGGGAGCGCACTTATAAAAAAATAAAGAGAATGATCGACACTATTAATTATGTAGAGATAGGATTAGAAGGATTGGGGGCTATAGCGGGGGCTGTCGGTATTCCCGCTCTCTTGGGTGTTATATCAGCCCCCGTTGGATTGGTGCTAGAAGGAACGTTTATAGGCGCTTTTGGTGTAGATATTCTGCTTAGAATCGCGTAGGCGATTATCCGCCAAGCTGAAAAAGCACGACCAGATTAAAATATTAGCAGACTCCAAACTTAACACGATTGAAGAATACGTGTCGCACGATATATCGCACGAAGAGTTTATATTGATTACGAGAGAGCTCAAAAAATTTAACGAGCTTAAGCAAAAAATTAGAACAAAAACCAGCACAAAGCTTCAAAAAATTAAAAACGATACAGACTTTGAAAAAGAAGTTAAAAAACGGGTAGACGAATGGCTGGCAAAGAAAAAAAATCTCTCATCGAAAAACTTACAAGTTCAAATTCTCGGTAAATAAACATTATGAAAGCGATCCGCCGAGTTATACCTCTATTTCACCTGTTAGGGTCACGCCCTCGGCCCCGCCTTTATTGTAGTGGTCATCGTATCTTTTTAGTGCCTTATTAAATTGATTTTGAGTCACTTTAAATAAATCTCTAACTCGTTCTTTGTCTAATCCAACGACGTGATGAAAACTCGCGGCTATTAACGAGCGTTTGACGCAACCATTTCCCCTCAATGTTTTGTAATTAACGAGCTCGTTATATTTATTGATTGTTTCTTGGACATCTTCTGAGTCTTGCTCTGGAGACACAGACAAAATAAGTTTCTCCACAGTTTTTCTAGTGTTTCTTTTTAAAATTGACCAATTGATACGATCTTCTTGCGCATTTTCTGCCGAAAAATCAAAGTAACGTGAGACTATTTCACCGCACGTTTCACAAACTAAATAACCATTCTCGATGATTATATGATGATCGCATTGATCTGTTTGATCAGATAGCACAAGGTTTTCACTCTGAAAAAAAGTCATTGATATATTTAATAAAAACCGATAATATTTTTTATTAATTTTTCAAGTACTCGTCGGTCTGAACATATTACTCTCCATTTTTTATATAAAAACAGCTTCTCTACCTTTTCACAGGTAGAGGAGCTAATTTTTTTGTCTCGAGTTTCAAGGTCACGTGGTGGTGACATCACCTCATTTTAGCGACGACAGATTTATTTTTTAACACCAGAGCGACAGGCCCTGACTTGGCACACATTTTTCTATTTTGCTCCCGAACCTGACGTCAGATTTCTAAAAAATTTGCCGCGGGGGATTCCCCTATATTTTTCCCCAACTATTTTTAGAATCGAGAGCGGCGTGTCCAGGCTTGCCGCAGATTTTTTCCATTTTGCTCCGGTTCCCCCACCTTCCCTACTACTGCTGTGTACATGCCATTCACAATAAGAAATCAGCTGTGTTACATACATGTACGATTTACTAATTATCTTTGCTATCGAAGTCCCACAGTAGAATTCCACTATTTGGAAACACACTGTGCAGGCATGCATGCATGCATGCATATATCTGCGTAAAGATTTACTGCACAAAATGCCATTGCAAACCTTGTGGCAACACAGGATAGTGAGCTATCTTGAGCAGCCAATCAGCTGCTGAGTTGGCAAACTTTTTCATGAATATGCATTTCTACTTGTAGGCTGTGTGTGTGTGTGTTAAGCTTTGAGTGAAGGTCCACTTATAAAAGGACATTGCACTTTGTGACACAGAAAACCATTGTATCTTTAGCTGTGTGTTTTTGCCTCACTGAAAGATCAATAAATTTGTAGCAATTCTGTAAAGGACAGAGTGTGAGGATGGGTAAATATGTTGACTTGCACAAATGACATTACAAATGGGATGGAAAATAACAGATTCTGCACAGTATCAGCTTCTCAAGTGGAGAACTTTTCTCATGTATGTAAAGTACTTTTTAACAGCTTTCTTTCCATGCATGTATGTTCAGATTTGGTTTAGGATTTCCTACTTAAAATGCCATTTTACTTTTTGTGAAAAACACAGGATTGTAAACAGGATCCTGTGTTAATTTATGCATACTGTGTCAGCCAATCAAAACAGAAGGATTAGACCAATGAGAACTCATGTTACATCAAACTTTCAGCCAATGGGGCAGCTTCTTATATTACTGGTTGACTTTGGTGGGAAAAGAAAGTGCAACTTTAGGCTCACTTTGTCACAGCCCATTGTGTGATGCACAATGAGTATAATTTTCTTTCAAATTGCCCACCTCCACCCCATCACCTCCAGTCGTAGGGTACTCGTGTGGGACAAAAATCTTTTTTAGCTTTTCTGCTGTTGCAGTAGGAATAAACGTCTTATGCCTTTCTTGGATGTGTACCAAGAGGTGATTATTCCTCCCGTTGGTTCAGTCGGGGGAAGATTTTCTGGTGGAAATTAGACAGACACAGGTTAAACATTTTCATTGCCCTATCATAACGGCCAATAACTTTATTACATTCACTATTAATTGCCCTATCATACAATGTAAATATACTATGACAGTTTACATTTGTTGTGACAGGCACTGTAATGGCTTCCTGGAGGTTCACTAGGGGCCATTCCTACCGTAGCTCCTTGCGTTAAGCGGGGGAACATCCTGTGCCTGAATTGTTTATTAATAGTTCAATTTTGGTATTTGTATTCAAGATTTTCTTCCATTATGTAACTAGGTCTGGTGTGCCCTCTTTATTAGGGTCTGGTGTGACTTATATATGGTGGGCCTGGTGTGCCCTATTCATGGCTGGGTCTGGTGCCCTATGTACCAGGGTCTGGTTTAATTTCCCGAATTTCAGGATATTGTGTGACCTAGGTATGGTGTGACCTATATATGATAGGCCTGGTGTGCCATAATTTCAGGATTTTGTGTGACCTATATTTCGTGGGCCTGGTGTGCCCTTTTCATGGCTGGGTCTGGTCAACCCAGGGGATCTGGTGTATCCCACTATATTGTATTTCTTTGCCAGTTTGCCCATGGTATCTGGCAATGTTGTGTTGAATAAATAGCTGTGGCAAATTACATAAAAACAAAAATGATTGTGTGTTGTGTGTTTTATATCAGTCTGAGAATAATTTGTTGATAATAATGTCCAGCCACAATTCCTGACCAGAGCTGTCATTGTGATGTAAAGTATCGACAATGACTTAAATGTAAACACTAATGTTTTCTGATAATTTTATTCTTATTTTTCTGTATGACTTTTCTGAAACCAAGCCCTTACGTCCCCCATTTTCTTCTTATGATAAGGACTCCTCCACTACATTGTGCATGGTCACACATTTTTTTCAGTTCCATTTAGCAATGGACAAGAAGATCGGACAAACAAATACGCCACCCTCTAAATGAGACGTGGAATAAATATCTAAAGAGAAGGGTCAGCCGGAACAAGAGGCCGGATGATATAAGAACGTATAGTAGACTACAACCGACACAGGAGAAAGTTACATATTACACTGAACATTGCTAAGCGATTAAGAAAACTTAGGGAGAATTAGATATGAGCCGAATTTAATAGATCACCACCGCAGCTACTCTCTCAAAAACCAACCACATTTTCTTTTATGAACAATATTATAAGTTTTTAAAAATAGCCGTCTCAAAAACAAATGCTCGACACTTTATCAATTACTGTTGCAGAGGCTATGGATTTCACAATTACATATATGTCAAAAGGGGATGAAGCTGATGTTACCAAAGCTGAGCTTGATCGCCCGAGAATTAATCCTTTAGATGAAGTGGGACCGCGCCAGCAGCAGAAGAACGGGCACCGGATATTAGATGAATTGAGGAAAGCCATTTTTTGTAAGAGCAGTGGTACGGTCCAAGATATGATTTTATCTGTTTTTACAAATAAGTCTCAATAATTACAGGTTTTCTCTTAACTAGAAGGCACAAATACCCGCTGCACCACTTAAGAACACCATTTTCGGATTTCCACGGTAAAATACAACAGGAAATAATAGTAAGATTAATGATAACATTTTGCAAATAAATAGCCTTATCACAGGGAATATAAATTTAAAAATAATAAAGTATTCACCTTGAAAACTTGCATTTGCAAGCTGGTTTAATCTTTATTTAACATAGTAAATCTAAAATAAACACGGTCATGAGAAGCGATCGACGTGTAATTAACGTTAATGCAAAAATCGTCACAAGAGGGCGCACTGATAACTAGCGCCCTCTTTTGAAATTAAGCTCCAATATTTGACAATTTCGGTGGGTTACATTTTTAGATAATTGCCAGCCTAGTTTTCTGTACCCAGATATGGTATTTAAACATGCTTGATGTATTTCATAGGACATTTGACTGTTTAAAGTCCTGGAATATACCGATGTCTGGGTCACATATGGTTTTAAACCACTGTGTTGTGTGGTATTAAAATCTAGCGTGAAAGCCTAAAGCTTAGAGAAATATGCCAATTGTTGGTTTAACAATAACAGGTAAGGGAGTCCCTGAAGTGGACTAATATGTTGGAAGGGAGATTACTGGAAGTTTTACTAAATAACATATAGTTGGTTTTCTTAATGTTAAGTGACAACTTATTAACTGCAAACCAATTACAGATAGAGTTTAACTCATAATTAACTGTGTTAGTGAGAGTAGTCAAATTGCTATTCGAGATAAATAAATTGGAGTCATCAGCAAATAAAATAAATGAAAATACATCAGATGATTTAACAAAGTGTAACCGGGGAGAGTGAAATAAATAAGTTAAAATCCTGTCGACTACGCCAAGTGTAACCTGGGAGAGCGATATTTTAATTTAAATGGCTCACTCTCCTCCCAACCGAGTGGTTCCACTAATTTAAAATAATTTGGGTGAAGCGAAGTTTTCTGTTTGTCTCAACAATATCAAAATATTTTATTTACAACACAAAATGAGACAATATATATATACATATTATCAGGTATTTACAATTGAATGATAGTATATAAGAACTTTGGGTATATAGAACTTTGATATAAAAAGAACTTTGTTTGGTATATAAGAACGACAGTCAAAAGGGAAAGTATATAAGCTGAACTGTCACTCCAAGGATCTGAAATGCATAAAAACAATAAATCACTAATGAATTATGGGAACACTTTCAGATCAAAGTACATTGTTGAAGACAATAAATTCAAATTAATTTGGGGAAACACTGTTTTCCTTATTTTTAAATCAAATAATACTTTTTTTTATAAATACATTAGTCAGTGAACAAAATGTTGCATAAAAATGACTGTTGCATAAAAAGATTCGGGCATAAACAGCTTCAGGCATAAAAGAGTTAAATAACACACCTGGGATTTACTCACCACTTGGGATGATCTGCGTTCATGCCTTCCTCTCCGTGCTCAATGTTAAAATCGAAGATCGGCAGCAAAATAGACGAAAATAGTGCAGAAAACTGCAGTGCCGGCAACGCCGAATATAACATTATTTTGCTGCTACGACGGGGAGCCGCACCCACAATTTGCAGTAAAAGTGGAGAGTGTAATGCTCGTTATAAATGCTGGTCGCAAAGCAGGAGCAACCAGGCAGATAGATGTCAACCCAAAGCAGAGTTGGAACGGAATCAACAATATTTTGGACCTAGCCCTACAAGAAAACTATACGAAACACCCGGAATGCCAGCTTTCTAATTTGAACAAAGCGCGTGGAATGTTAAACTCGCCTGGTCGCTACGCCCATTTCATAGTTGAAAAAGTAGCGGGCAAAATTCTAGGAGGCGCGCGCTGTGCTAAAAAAAGTTTAGTTCGCCGCAAGAGGACGCTAGGCAAAAAGATGATCGATCATAACGTAACGCTCATGGCTGACAAAGTGACATACAAGTAATTTACTTGTATGTCACTGTAAGTTGTAAGTTATGACATGTGATGCATGATGGAGTAGGGAACCTGTCGGGTAAAAGTGTTAACGACAACCCGACCTGGTTACAAAAGTCATTAATATAGATCAGAAAAAGCAATGGGCCCAAAATTGACCCCTGTGGAACACCACATTTTAGGGCCTTACAAGTTGAATTTGAACCGCCTATAGAAACATACTGTTGTCTGTCTGAAAGGAAACTTCTGAACCACTCTAACGCTACTCCTCCATAACACCATAATAAGAAAGCTTATATAGCAAAATGTCATGATCAATGGTATCAAAAGCTTTTGAAAGATCGAGGAATATCCCCAGAGTGTGTTCAGAGTTATCTACAGCAGTTGTTACTTTATCAACAAAATCAAGTATTGCATGTGTAGTTGAATGATTACTTCTAAATCCGTATTGACAGTCGGTTAAAATATTACATTTAGTAAGAAATTGAATAATACGGACATAAACACATTTTTAAAAAGTCTTTGAAAACAGGTCAAAATAGAAATGGGTCTATAATTGATATATATAATGGGTCTACTAATGGCAGTTATAGTGCTTTTAATAATAGAAGAATTTATAAGGTCGTGACCAGAGCTTGTTTTGTTCTGTAAGTTGTTGACGATATCAATCACTTCCTGTTCAACTACTGGTTGTAAAAACAAAGACCTTGGGTTCGGATCATTAAGAAAATCAACAAATGAATCATGTGAACTTGGAATAGTTTTAGCGAAATTAGGGCCTAAATTAACAAAATAATCATTAAAGCAATTTGCAATATGAGTAAAATCATTGATTAACTTGCCTTCGTACATGATACTACTAATATGTTGAGAGGATAACTTATTATTAAGGACTGAATTTATGACCTTCCACGTGTTATGAATATTGTTCTTTTCCTTCTCAAACTGACAAACATAATATTGCTTTTTAGAATTTCGTAAGAGACTAGTAAAAATATTGTTATATTTAATATATTTAAGTTTTCGCATGTTTGTCGGATTAACAATGTAATGACATATAATTTATTTTTCTTATTAATTGATTTAGCCTTTTAACCTTTAGTTTTCAAAATCTAAGCTTTGGAAAAATAAACCCCTACTATGGTGGTACATGTTTTCACACATCAGCAGCGCCCTCTTTTGACCAATAGTGAACTGCCATTTCTCACATCCTGCGCCCACACGCGGAGTCTTCACAAAACTTCAGCAGCGGGTGGCTTTTCCCTTCTATTCCTTGGGAAAATAATAGCCACTTATCACTCTTCAACATTCAAACACGATGTAACCATGGGTCGTTTGACATTCGGGAATTAAAAATGGCCCGAATAGCGTTTAATATAACCGGTAGGCTTTTTGTTATTCTGTTTTTTTTTTGTTTGGTACATTTTGAACATAAAAACCGGAAGCCAAGGATGATGTTCGGTATAGCGGTTTTCGGTATAGCGGTGTTCCACTGTATATCTGAAGACAGCATTACCTAGTTGTCACACATTCACTTTTACGTGAACGTTTTACGTGTTTCATGAACAGTTTTCAGCCAATGAAATTTCACAATTGATTACGATCATAACACTTCTTGTACCTTACGTACAACACCTTGATCGTTCTCAATTTCAATATCCACATTTGTTACTTGTAAAGTTAAACTGCGAAGATGGCAAAAAGCTTTAATGGGTAAATCTTGATAAGTGTCAGCACTTGGTACTTTTACTTTGAATTTGACTTTTACCGAGACTGTGGTTAAATTGATTGAGCTGGGAAGATACTGTTCACAAATTTGTGATCCCATCCTTGTTTGTCATTAAGTATGACAAATTGAATGCTGCTCTCTACTACCAGTGATGATATAACACCCAAGTAAATCCTTGTCATTTGATTGGATGATTTGTAGGTCACGCGGCATTCATTAATTGAACCATTGCACGGCCTACATCATAACCTAAAAAATCACGTGGAGCATAAGGGAGGTGTTCCTATGCAGTGTGACCTTCATGCTATGTCCCAAATGTACTACATTATTGGTTTACCGACTCACACTGTTTGCATGTGACTTTCCATCTCGGGAAAATTGGCCTGGTCAATTTTAATACTGGGAAGAGTTTAGCCGGTAAAGTAACCACTGAACTTAACTTGCTTATTTTGCTCATATGACCTTGAGTTTTACACTGCACGAAAGTGTAAAGTTCAAGAAACAAAGTTTATGCACAACACTCTCGATTTCAATCATTCCTTGAAAGTTAAAATCTAGGTTGAAAAAGTGACTTGTCGACTTGTGGTCCATTGGGATAGCTTAGTCAATAAACAATGTGGTACTCAAACGGTTAACCTGATTCATTTATGATAAAGAAAAATAACAAAAACTTACTTTTCTCCAAAAGCATTTGATGCACCAACAAGTACCTGTCAAGTGAGACATTTAAAACTTGAGGTTAATCTATTTACATGTAAAATGTACAGGACAGTTGAAATGTACTTTATGGATGTGTGCATATCTTGAATTTGTTTTAGAAGATCCCTAATGCGGTTGTCACATGCTAAACGTATTAATAGCATCATTCATTGGTGGAAAGTTCTGACATGTAGCAATGGTATGGAGACAGCATGCAGGAAGTTAGTCATTCTTGATTTAACCTCTGATGGAAAAAAAAAGGCAACATTTTCAGAAGAATCTACAGCCGTTCTGCTGTCTTCAATGATGTTTTTTTCCCCCAATCATTTTTTATACCATTGTCAGTGCCTGTATTGGTGGAATCCAAAGTTAGGTTTTAAAACCCTTTTCTCCATCAAGATTGTTCAGTAACACAGTTACTTTTTAGATTACCTTTTTAGCGTGATGACCGGCCTCTCACATTCTAGCCTATTTTACATGGCATGGCATAGGGAATTATCATAATAATAATAATAAACAAGTCAGGTGTGTTTACAAACACAAATGCCCCGCAACTGTGACTGTTCCCATGACATAACGCCACTCTAACATCAACTTATGTACCTTGGTCACATGGAACGTTCATTGACAGCATTAGTGTCTTCTGTAGGTTTTATATGAATTAATCCCTAATCCCTATGACCTCAGAATAAATACAAGATTTTTATTGTTTTAGCCACTGTGACCTTGACCCTTGACCTTTCGACCCCCAATGCGAAAGGCCTATTTGGATTACCAAGAACGATCCACAAACCAAATATGAAGTTCACATGTAAAGTATTTCTCAAGTTATCGCGCTGACAAAATTTCGTTTGTTTTAACCACTGTGACCTTGACCCTTGACCTTTTGGCCCCAAATGCAATAGGCTGACAAAATTTCTTTTGTTTTAGTCACTGTGACCTTGACCCTTGACCTTTCGGCCCCAAATGCAAAAGGGTTCTTAGGATTATTAAGAACAATACACAAACCAAATTTGAAGTTCATATGTTAAGTATTTCTCAAGTTATCGCGCCGACAAGATTTGTCCGGACACACACACACACCCACGCACCCACCCACCCACACACACACCCATACACCCACCCACCCACCCACGGAAGGACAAGGCGGAAACAGTATGCCCCTTCGGCTTCGCCGTGGGGCATAAAAACATAATAATACTTTGGGAGGCTGATTATCCTTACTCCGAGCAGAGAAGCTGAATTGCAAATGCAAAGGATGCGGCTACCACATGGTCGAGCCGCAGGCATGTAAAGGCACCTTTGGCAGCCAGCCATACGACCCATATATGATCACAGAGTACAGTCGGAGATCAAAACTGTTTGATTTTTTTTCAGAGGGAGGAAACAAGAGAAAAAACCCTTGTGCCACAGGAGAGAACCAACGCACAACTCTACTTACGAATGGTCCTAGCCGGGAACAAACCAGGGCCACAGTGGTGAGAGGCGAATGCTTTACGCACTAGCCACCCATGCCCACAATCGCAAATAAAAACACTGCTTCAATTAGCAGGCAAGCATAGCGTATATGTAATGCTTTGTGATATACATGTAATGTGCGTAGAGGGGGGAGGGGGTTTGGAACCACTGCGTACGCCATACTACAGGGGATGGGGGGGGGGGTCTAAAACGTTGGCATTTCGTGCGTACATACTTTATGGACGGCCCCAAAGTCTTCTGAACTGAGGTGTCACAAGAAACAATGATCTTCAAGGGGAAACTCCTCAGTGAATGGACAGCTGATGCTGCCAGGGGCCAAATGAGGCTGAATCATTACTGATATTATAGACACTGTCATCATCAGGATTCAGGATAGGGACTGAAGTCTGAGAGTTTATTGGTTAATCAAGTGCCTTAGACAACAACTGCGCGTCAAGTATTTTTGGATGCATTTAAGCACTTTTTATTTTTAAATTTCAATCAGCAACTAATCAAAAAGTTGTCTTGAATCACAGAATGGTTATGTCACAATATATGCAACCTGGTACCAGCAATTTCCGGTCAGGTAGTGGGTATCTGGGAAAATACCTTGTACTGTACTGCTAGAGGGAGTTTTAGGAATGTAAGGCCAAAACCAACAAAATTGTGTTGCCCTCATCTGACCGACCCAAAAATATGGATTTATTATTTTTTTCATTAGAATTTTTTTTTTTTTTTTTAACCTTGACAGTTACTGTTTCTTTGCCATTCCATAATTTTGCATTTCGTTACAAAACATACATACTTGAATGGTAGCACAGTTCAAATTTACCATTTGGGGCATGTGGTGAGATGTACTGCATACATTGTATACATACATACACTGTACTCAGTATAGTTGGCATGTGCAGTACATGTAGCCTTAACGTGTCGTGTACATTGGTAGAGAGGAACTGGTAACCGAATAGAATAGAAGGGTAGGCCTATATGTGAACTATGAATACCCTCCCCCCCCCAAAAAAACAACAATCCCCAACTGACCGACCCTCCTGATATTTTTCAAATGAGGGCAACGCAACAACTGGGTTTTTTTGGTGTAATGTCCAGCAACAGGCTCCCTTCTTCTTTGTGCATTGCTTATCAAGCAAAGAGTTTGAGCAAAGAGAAACTGCATGCTGGTGTGAGAAGTACATTGTACCGTACGTATGTGCGGTACGGTTCAATGTGTTCTGTGAAGTGATAGATACGTTACTTTTATAACTGTCATAATATAAAACTCACTTTATAATGAGCTTCTATGAAATTCACAATGACTTTGACCAATTAACACATTTCTTGACATGTTTACAGCAGCAATCATAAATTACAATGCATCATCCCAAATGTTGATGTATCATTGTTTTGGGATAAAATCAACCCATTTCCCCTAACAGGTTGCCAAACAGTGACTTTATAATCACATTCAGTTCCCCTTAACACTGAATTACTTACAATGGACAGTATAGCAAGAGCAAATGACTTGGAAAACGCTAATCCAGATATTCCTGTGGTGCAAAAAAAAAAAAAAAAAAAAAAAAAATAAAGAGGATACTCAATATCAGTTTGAATTGTCTTGTTGCAGAATGTTCAGAGACAGGAATACAATATTGGTCTTGCATGCAATTCAGTCTTGAATGACTATTATTTGTTCTCGCACACATTTTTGGTCTAATATTTTGATCTGATCTTATCCATACAAGCATCATTGCATTCTTGGTACACATGTGCATGTATGGTGTATGCAAGAATACATGTTCCTCATTATACATGTACATACATTCAGTATGTCATAACAAGAGAACAATGATGGACATGACATTATTGTTACAAAATGGCGATTGTTAGTAAAAACTGATGTGAAGTTTCAACCCGATCAGATTAATCATTCTTGAGATTTAGTGATTAGGGCAATTCTTCGGAAATTGAAACCAACTTAATTTTGGGGGAAAAGAGATTTTTTTTAATGTGATGTACACATATAATACAAATGATTACTGTTCACCAAAGTGTTGCTAGCACATGTAAGTAAAGATGCAAATTTCTTAAGATGTTTCATACGTTGGCCTTTCTGTGCATAAATTTGCATAATTTAAATTACAAAATGTCACACAAACGAATGATCCAAACTAAAGCGGTTCCATTGAAGACAAATTAGAATTCTGCGCAGCGTCCTGCATTCTTCGCTGTGTGCTCATGGCGTCCAATAAGTTCGTACGACGTTCTTGGAGTCCTTATCGCGCGCTCGATGCGACCTTAAAACGTACGTGTGACGTCAGCAGCCAGAAGTGCGGCATGTATATTAACTTGGGCCAAAATGGGCATTTGTCATTGAGTCTTCACATTTTGAACAGCAAAGACGCAGGAGACTTGGAGGTGACGCACTGTCCTGATGCACGCACATCCGTGGAGTTCTCACGACGTCGTTTCTGTCTGCCTGCGCATTGCCAGTACGTCACGGCCATTCGCGAGGAGTTAGCGCAGAGTCCTGACCGCATTCTGGTCAAAACGCCGAGGTGTGGCGTTTGTTTTGTGCATTTCCAAAATGAACGTGGCAGTTTGGCGTTCAGCGAAGTCCTTGGAGTCCCTCTGAAGTCCCCAACCAGTATCAACGAGTCCTCACGCCGTCATCTGCGTTGCCATTGCATTTTACTCAAGTTTCTTGGTCGCGGTACGAACTCCATGCCTGAACTTGACAGTGTGATAGGGCCTTTAGAACTTTGGAGAAAAGCTTGAATTTCTGGTATGGGCCAGATAACATTTTTACGTCTGATGTCACACACATGACCAAACATCAATGACCCCTCCTAATATTTTGACACAATTTGTGAAAGTCAAAAATATACAATGAGGTACGGAGTAAAATGTATTAACCTGATGAATCATTGAAAGTAATAGTCAGATGTAGTTAATAAGGGGTAAAGCTTCAAAAATCAGACAAGCCCAATTTTATGTCACACAGTTACCAAAGAAAAGGCCCACTAAATGATTTTATTTTACATTTCCAGTAACACCGGAAGTGAAGATCATGTTGTTTTCTTTTAAATTGCAGTATACATGCACCTTTTCACAATTTCAGTGCAATGTCATAAAAGTTTATTGTGATCATGACTTATTGTCTCGTTGACATATAATGTACACAATAATTGCCAAATTAATATATTCACGATGTCATAAAAAGAGAAAAAAAATAATATCATCAAGACGTCCCTTTTTTTGGGGGGGGGGGATTATATTGCATTGTTCTTTGACATGTACATGTACAAAGTTTAATTCCAACTAGAATAAAGCCGATGCTATGCAAGGGAAGTGAAATATAAGCACTCTGAAAAGGCACTGGAATAATAATGATTAGGTTTTGAATTGTCAGCTGCTGCATCGATATTCTGAACAGAGTCTTTCAACTGTTTACTAAATGATAGAATAGCATTTTGTTGAAAAGAATGTCCGTGCCAAAAAAGTGACGTTGAACCATTCTTGAAGATGTGCTGTTGAAACATTATCTGAGTACTGTTTGCAGTATCTGAGTATTATTCTCAGACAACTCAAAAAACAACACATTGAAGCAATGACTTGACTTTTTGGCATAGTTTTTGAGCTACTATTTTATTTGTCCTTGGTCAATGTTTAACTTGATTAAATATCAGTGAATACCTTGATAAACTATAACGGAACAATTAAAATTAAGTTTTGATTTACTTAAAGTTATTTGCTTAAACATTTTGGCACGCTTGCCATTAAACTGGGCACGCTTGCCCCTCCTTGCCATGCTTGGCATCACTGGGCCCAAAACCTTGGCACGCTTGCCAACCATTCACTAGCCCCACCAGAATAAACGGGTGCTAGCCAAAGTGTTTTTAATTTTGTCACGTGACTCGAATATATATGCAATAATTACTTAATAAATTGGAAAGGTAGCCGATTTGTCCCACCACTCGTAGAGACGGTTGGCATGCCCATCAGTACAAATGGGTGCTTGGCATACTTTTTTACAAAGAGTAAACACAACCTGGTAAATATTTAACGTCCAAATTCAAAGTCTTACTTAAGAACTTTTTACCCAACTTATTTATTTAGTTTGAATTGAGGCACTGCCAGTTGCTCCCAGCCAATTCCTGCCATTTATAAATTCATAAAACATGGAGGGTGAAGGGGAGAAGGGGGTTTATTTTTGATGTGGCGGTCTAAAAAAACTAAGCCGAACTGGTTTTTCTTGCCCCATATGCACGTAGCACGTCTGTGCACGCGCGTGAACTTATTACATTTGCATCACCCTAGAAAAAGTACCAATTTTTAAGCCTTTGAACATCGTTTTTTGGCTTCATGTCATCAAAGGGCGGCCAGCTGCAATTAGACCAATCGATATGTTTACTTTTGTTTACTTTCCTACACCATAGCAACCATCAGCTGATAAAATAGAGTTTGGGACTCAACCGTGTGTTTGTGGAGAATAATGTATCTTATCTTTCAGTGATAAAATGAATTGTTTGCATCATCTGTGCATTGTTGTGGCTGCTAGGAATGTCTGTACTGAATCTGGGTAATAAAATTTCCCAATTTTGTCTGCATTTCATTGCACAGTCAGCACTAATTAAATGTAGTTTATCAGTGTCAGGCAGCACATTTTAGTTGATCAGTGGCTGTGCATATCTCTGTATGCTTCAGAATGTAAAGTGCGAGCATCCAATTAATTAATGAGTGGATGATGTGAACTCTCAGTGTGAGAAGTTTCAACTCTCTACGGCACACAAAATGCACGCGAAATGCATAGCCGGACAGATAGACAGACAGAGTTGAAGGCCAGGGTCATTATCAGACCCCAGACTCAAAACCGGTCTTAAATTTATTTAATTTATTCCCATTCAAAAATACCTTTTCAGTCAAACAGTCAAAAAAAGTCAAAAATTATTAATTTCCAACAACTTTGTTCAAACACCCCACTAGCTATGTTATGGTATATATGCCTCTCGCAAGTAGTCGTAAACTACTTATATGGAGATTAGGGTGCACATTGCGTGTACTGCACGAGTGGCACAGAATGCAGCTGTTCCAGTGCAGTGTGAATTTACATGTAGGACTATGAAATACACTCATTGGTAGTGTTGCACATGCCTAACTGAGGATTAGGTCAACCAATAAATTGGAATGTCAAAACAACTAAAGTTGCTGCGGACGTTCACACGTTATCATCTGGATACATAAACACACACTTTTAGAAGCTCTTTGCAGGACCTATTGACGTGCCAGAACAAACCCAGCCACACCACACTGCTGCTGCTTTTTAATACAGCACAAAAAAATATGTATTTTATACATATTCGAAGTGAACATTCAAAATTAGAGTGTTTTATCAAAATCGCAAAATCGCTTCTCAACAACACTTGGACGGGAAAACTGTCAAAATGACTGATTTGGTATGGATGATGATTGAGAGAACATGAATCATTGCCAAACCAAATGCTAAAAAGCATTTTCGCCAATGTTGGACGTCGATGTTAACTGCAAGTTTTGGGCCTCCAAGTCCTTGAGTACTTGTCTAAACTGTTTCCAGCCAAATAATAACTGGAACGGTGTGAGGAACGGTGTGAGGACCGGGAACAAGCTCGTAATTCAACGACAACAATGTGAAATGTGTCACCCAGATGTTATTGAAACAATCTAAAACTGAAGATTTCAGCAAGTAATGTCACAAAATTGAAATTGTTTTTCTGTGTCCATATTTTTTTCTGATTTCATGTATTTATTTCAGGCTGAAAAGTCAGATTTTGAATGTTCATTCCCGAATTCACGAATGGTGACAACTTGCAGCATACATTTTGTTGTCATTGTTTTTTTAATGTACATGTACATGACTTGAATATCCTTCATTTTAAGTTGATTCTGTTAGCCTAAAATATTGCGTTGTTTTAGTTAGAATTCATAAATACCTGAAACAGTTTACCCATTCCTATTGGTCGAGACCCCGGTAAAACACCACTGCGTTCTGCGTCATATCGCGCAGTACGCACCACACACACCAATCTCCATATAATCAGATTTTAGCACTATGCGGGCAAGGCTCATACCATAGACATGGAAAGAGGGGTGTTTCACAAAACATGATGAAAAATTGTTGAACAAAATTGTTGGAATTTTGTAAATTTTTGACTTTTTGACCTAAAATCAGACACCAGTGCATTACACTATGTATGTCATTTGCCTGTATGTGTCTCATGTAATCATGTGTCATTCAATTAAACCAGATAAATGTGGAAACAATTTGAATTCAGATTTGAATAATTAAATCATGTACTTGTACAAGTCCTGACACTACACTTACCTGAAAGCATAATGACACTGTTTGCAAAGAATCGAGCACCATAAGGCATGTTGAACAATAGAAAGGCATTTATATCTGCAAAAAGAAGGAACAACAAACAAATATTCAAGCAAACGGTACAAATAAATGTATTGCTCCAAACTTCTTCACATTTGTGAATTCCCCCCAAAATAGACAGATCAGAAAAGTTTGGCAACCATCAAAATTCCCCCCCCCAGGGGGGGGGGGGGGGGCGATTCTACTACCGAATAATTACCTGTAGAGTATTTCTACATATGCATTATTCCCTAGAGGGTGCTAGCCATTCACTAAGATTTATTACCCACAGTACCTTGCGGCCCGCCCGCCATACTTCCTCTTTTCTCGAGCGTAAGGTGCATAAGTGAACGCGTACATGAGAGTGGGGAGGGGGTGGGCACTCTAGGGTAAGTATTCGCTAGTAGAACTGGCCCACAGCTTGGTGGGGGGGGGGGGGGGATTCTACTACGCTCTACTTACCCGTAGAGTATTACTACATATGCAGAGTAGCACTGTATTAGGACACAAGAGTGTATGATGTGGAAAGTGGGCCGCATGGAAGCCTGAGCCCAAAGCCAACAAGATTAAACCCACTAAAGTAAACCAGAGGAATCAGCTATTACTATAATCAGGTAAGCCGTCACTGGTCGGTACAGCGGGCGCCAGTGGAGGAGGAACCAGATCCGGTTGCGCCGCTGGGGCAGTAGGGAGGACTACACACGGTTCTGCCATCAACTTGCAGCACATTCCTGACATAACAGCAGATGAAGGTGTTGGAGGATTTCCAACGTGCCCCTTGCATGATATCTGCAAGGGGTACTCCTTTGAAAAATGGCCCAAGAGGTCGCCATGCTGCGAATTTTGTAAGCATGTACTCTGTCCAGGATAGGCCAGTCTGATGATGGGAGTTGTATGGCCGTCACAACCCGGCGAGCGATTATATCATGGGTTGAGGGGCGATGCAGTAAAACCGTGGTTATAAACAGATCCTGGTGGTTACCGCGGATCAGTGCAGTCTGATGGAGGTACATATTACCACTTGAGGGTCCAGACAGGACACCAGAGGTTGTCCTCTGTGATGGAGAAGGACCATCCCAAAACCTCAATGTACAGTTGCAATTGCAGAGCGATAGCTCTGGACAATGAGAACCACAAGAACCCGATTAGTAGAAGAGAAAAAAATAATTGCCAACTTTGGTTGTAGCCAAGGGATCTACCGTACGCCGTACGGACCATTTATAGAAATGACATAATTGGCTGTCGCAAACAATTTGAGTTGACTGACGCCAACCATGGGCTGCAATGGAGGCAGCCTCTTGAGAAGGCAAAGGAATGGTAGACAAGGCGGACAAGTCATGAAAACCACGGCTGTCGGAGCCAAAATGAGGTAATCAAGGGGCCTTGCAGGGATCCTGCTCGATCTTCCCAAGTACTCAGGTTAGTAGGGAGATTCGAGGAAAAAGCGTAGGCAAATAAGTTGGTCCACGCAAAGGGGAGGGCGTTAGCATGCCACGCCCTTGGCTCCGGGGATCTTGAACAGTACACCAGGAGCTGGTGGTTGAGTAATATTGTGAACAGATCGATATGCGGACGGTTAAATTGTGATAAGATCGTCTGCATGACCAAGGTTCGGAGGGTTCATTCCATGGGGCGAATCCAGTCCCGGGAGAGTGCATCGTCTGTGGTGTTTTCCGTGCCCACCAGATGGATCTCTCTGAGACAGATGGCATGCTGGCGACACCGATGCCGTAAATGCCACATTGTGTTGGACAACAGTCACCGCAGGTGACAACAGATTGACCCTGCACCATGCTGTAAACGCGGTGAAGGGTGATAAGACTGCTGTCATTTTGATAAAATTGATGTGGAGGGTGGCCTTTGCTGAAGTGCAGAGCCCAACCATTTGGTGAGATTCCATCCGCATGCCCCAACCCAGCTGAGACGTATCTGTCGTGATCATCATGGTCGGATGAATGGGCTGGAAAGACCCTGACTGATCTAGTCCAGTTGGATCCGCCACCGGGGATGCGGCCGGGTATTCTGTGAATACGGTATCACGTGGGAAACAGGATGGAACCATGTCAAAATAAGAAAAAATAATAATACCGGTGCTTATATAGCACATTTGCAAATTAATGATCAATGCGCTTTACAAACAAAATTAGAGTTGATGAATTTTATGGCTCGATGAATGGACTGCAAGGGTTGGATCGAATGTACATTGGGTTCTTTTAGTGAAATGTTCTGACTAGGCTGCAAGAATCGCCTTGGGTGGTGTTTACCCCCTCTTCTGCCTCTTCTTGTGGGTTGCTTTGATTGCAAACCAAGGGCCTTTATTTTGTGCCATACCTCAGTGGGCAGTCTCACTTCCATTGGAACTCTCAGCTGGAGCAATTGTAATCTTGTTAGGCTCATTGTTGAATGGCTCACCAGGGCTTTGTTGCAAACAATGGAACCAGATGATAAAGACTGGTGGAATGTGTTAATCATTTGCAGCCATCCGAAAAGTAACTGGCGTAATTATTGTTGAAAAACATACTTGGTTGAAAGATAGTAAGGGGACTAAACTCCCTGTGAAATTATTCTTTCTGGCAAGCTGTCATTTTGAAGTAATCAACGAAAGAAGGCCTTTCCAATGGTGCGTCTTAAGACGCGCCGTAGGAAAATTTAAATTAGTAGTTCGTTTTGTTATTCGGCGAAACGTGCGCAAGCATTGGCATGACGCACACGCGGGCGTGGTTGCTATAATTCGTCGGATCAGTGTGCGACATCGCGTATAGCTACAATCAGCTCAGTGAGAACGTGTCTCGGACGCTGAATTCAGGCCCAATTCAAAACATGATTCAGCAACTTATGATTTGAAATTGAGATCCTAGAATGCTGTTTTTCTCGGAATATACAGCTGAAGCTGAGCTGAAACTTCATCAGGTTAGTTGTTTAGTATCCCTCATTAGATTTTGAACACTTTTGTTGCTTCAAACGAACAAAATGCACAAATTACAAATGATGGACTATATCTTTATGTACTGAGAACAATGCAAACAATAGGACTGTTGCCCAGAGAAAGCCACGGATGGCTTGTGATGTAAAACTGCACAGTCAACTTGCCATCATTCCCAGCAAACTGGATCGAAAATCCAAAATTACTGCATTACTTGACAACCAGGATCAGCCGAAATGTTCCAGCGGTGTCTATGGATGATATCCAGTACTTTGAAGGAAAATCACAAATCCACAAGCACTATTTCCACCAGAAATCCAGAAAGTGTAGGAGCAAAAGAAATGGTGTGTGCTGCCCATTCAAGCGCACTACAAGCGCCCCAGAAGGGGACCAGAAAATAGAGTTGAAGCAGGCGCATGTACAGGCAGCTTAGCGGACCAAGTGCAAGAGGTTCGCCAGTAGGCCAAGGGGGAGGCACATTGATAAACATTGGCGGAGAGCCCCTGCGTCGGGTAAGCCCATAGAACTGTATTAAATTACTAACTCCACGTACAAAGTAACGCCTGATGGGCGCATCCATGTTTGTGCACACACCTATGGAAAACTCGAAATTTTGTACGGCTTTTGTACGGCTATTTGCATATCTGCATTTGTATTCCATACCAGTGCGTCATCGAAGCTGATACGCCCGAAACCAAAACATACGATCAGCAAAATGAGCGGGTTTTTTTTTTTGCTCTACGCAAACAGCGCAACGTGTGGGCGTCCCTCCGCTGTAGATGCTTTTCGCTGTGACGTTTTTTAACCGTCATGACGTGCTTTAGTTGTTTGCGTATCTTCTACTTGCGCGTTGCATGTAGAGTACACTTTTAAAAATTCAATCCATCTATTTTGAAAGTGTTCTTCAAACACGCACATAAATTCAAATTGTCTGTGCCCGGAGCGGCTTCAAAGCGTCTTCGCGCAAGAATGAGGAGTTAGCGCTCTAGTAATTTAATATAGCTCTATGGGTAAGCCGTGTCCCATTGTACATGTAGATCGAGGACGACACCGAAAAAAGTGGGCCGTTGGGACGGGATTTGGACTTATCGATGGAAAATCCAGGACCTTTGGAGATTGAGCAGGTCTGACGGACTGCGTAAGCCGTTAATGCCCGCTATTTGTCGATGATAAATCTGTCGTTGAGGTTTATTATTATCTATAAACCTTGACGATGGAGGGCACTGGCCAGTGTCTTCACAATTCTGGTGAAGACCCCGAGTCTGGCAGATGAGTGTGGCAGGTGAGAGTGTTTGACAAGGGGGCACTCGTGAACTCCAGGCAGTAGCCGAGTGAGACGGTGTCGAGTACCCACCAGACTGAAGTGATTTGGTCCCAGTACCCGTTCGAAATGGGTCAAACGGGTTCTCACAGGTCCCGTGAGGGGGGTTGGGGACGTTGTTGTCTGTGGGCATATTCACTTCTGCCAGCCGAACTGTGGCTGAAAGGCGGTGGTAGAGGCTGCTGAAGGACAGATGGTGGCCCGTGAATTTGCAGGGTGACGAGCAGTGGAATGAAAACCACTGCTTGACGGCTTTGGAAGAGGGGAAGACAGTTTTGGACGAACCTTCATCAAAGTGATCTTAGCAGAAGCAGTCTGACAAAAAGCCGGCAAAGAGGTCTCGCCCTTGGAAGGAAGGGACTCGAGACATTTGCGAGTTCCATCAGAGGGTAGAAATACGGCATCAAGAATGGCTGCCCGTCGTGCCTCTGATGCCGTGACAGCAAACTCGAGTAAGTTTACTGAGAACTGCCGAGAACAAACCTGATCAACAGGAACCCCAGGGATAGGATAGAGGGTAACTAGTGAGTCAAGAGCAGTTAGTCGTTTTAACGATCTCGGCTGTGTAGTAGGAGTGGGGCTCACAGAACCCCAATACGTGCACCATGTCTCCTACTAGGTGATAAAGCGTGGTCATGGAGGCTGGCATAGTTGTGTCCTCTTGTTCGGCCAAACGAGGTGACAGAGGAGAGGAAACGTCCTGGGCAAGGGATTCAGACGGCGAGTCTGTAGGAGTGCCGAGAAAACTATGGGCAAACACCAACACGACTGGTGCGTTGGGAGGACGGAAGAAATTTGTGTGGGGTATGTTAGGGTTTGTTTCTGGCCGGGGCTGAGAAGGAGACAACGAGCCTGGATCAGCCACAGCAGTCTGCTTGGAGAAGGCTGCCAAGGTTTCTGACTTGTATATTGGTCAATACACTGCTGTGAGATCACAAAACTGCCAGTAAAAATAACGTGTTCATTTTGTAGGCAAAAGCACCCAAAATTCGGTGCAGCTTTGCTAACAGCGAAATATCACGCTGTCTGGTCAGTAAGTTGTGGTGTGGCAGTTAACAACTTTCTGTCAATGCGAAGTCTCGCACGTTGATCAATATACACCAATGTGAAAATAAAACTGCTGGTTAAAAAACGGTGTTCGTTTTGAAGGTGAAAGCACCAAACACGTTCGGTGCAGCTTGAGGGATTTGATAAGTAGCAAAATATCATGCTGATGGGTCGGTAACTTAGTAGTGTAGGTAAGGGGTGAGCGGCTTGCAACTAGTGCGATGCTCGTCCCATGCAAAGTCTCACTCGTTTGACACAGCAACACAGCTGTGAGACAAGAAAAGCTGCTGGTTAAATAATAGCGAAATCCCGGTTATGACGAACGAGCGTATATAGTGAGTAGCCGGCAGCCTGTGAAAGGCCTCACTTGCTCCGTACGACGTGAGCTACTTGCAGCCTGTGCGAAACCTCACGTAAATAGTGGTCGTGTAAATAAGCTTAGCAATGCAACGTACAGCCTGTGCGAAGCCTCACTAGTTTGGTATGGCGTGAAATACTTGCAACCTGTGTGAAGCCTCATGGACACGGTCTCGTAAGGACCATGTAACAGGAGTGAGGAACCGGCAATCTGTGCTGTGCGAGAACTCACTCCCGAAAGGTAAACGTAACAACCAAGAAATATCACCAAAAAACGACCAAAAAGTTACAAAAACTCACTGAACTTGTAAGAACAACAACAGATAACTACTGGTACTTGAATAAAAATCATGAACTTAGCTATTTTGAATGGTTGAGGAAAGACTTACAGTAATTTTCGGAATATAAGCCGCGGCTTATACGTTGAATTTGTCCATGAAAATGTTTACTGCGGCTTATACACAGGGCGGCTTATACGCCGAGACTTGAAGAATAAAAATGATATTCAAATGTATTTTTAATGTACTGGTATAAGAAAAGATCTGTTGCTGAAATGAATCATCAATTAAAAAAGTCATTAACAAGCCGGCAAAAGCACGTCCCACGAAAATGTACCGAACGGTAAAAAGTACGGCGAGTGAAAGCTGTCTCTTCAACCATGCTTCGACATCGGCCGTACGTGATACAAGTGCTGCATGCATGCTGCATGCATTCCCCATGGACCACACCATTTGTGGTAATAAAGTTGTGTACTTTCTTGGGAACAATAATTACCAATATTTCCGCCGTTTAAAAAAAGAAAAAAAAAAATAATTCTTTTTATGGAGTTCGAAACATTTCTTTATTCGATAATCAGTTGTTCAATGTCACAATTTAATTTGTTTTCCTGAAGTGTATTCAAGAAACAATGTAAAACTCAAAACAGGGGCTAAATCACGCTTAACAAAATTAATGGATTCGTCCATAAAAATTTCAGCATCGTGGTTACTGTTTTCGAAGAAAGTTACGATCGAAACTTGAATTTTTGATGAAACTACTCGTTAGTAATCACAACAATTTGATACGTTTTGTTGTAAAAACGGGACAAAACAAATCAGCGTCTGTTGCCACAAAGCAGGATTTGTAGCGCTCCAGTCAGACGACACACGGTGGGTTGCATACTCTCTCAAGTGCTGCGGGAAAATGTTATCATTCGTCGGCGCAGGCTGTCGGGCCATGCACTAACGTTTAGGGCCGGGGACCGGATGGGTCAGCCAGCAGCAATTCCCTTTTTTATTTCTCATCATCAATTTCCATATTTGTTTGTAAGAGTATCGACTGTAAATGATTTGATATAACTTTGTGGCCCTTTTTTATAGGTTTCATAGTGTAACTGGAACTGGTTCAGAGCATTTTGACAAGAATTTGGAGGCCTTACAAAATTGAAATCGCTGCGGTCGGTGCGGCTTATACACTGGTGCGGCTTATACGCCGACTTCAAATCTTAATTTGCAGATTTTTGCGTGCTACGGCTTATACTCCGTGCGGCTTATATTCCGAAAATTACGGTAGAATTAGCAAACAAAGAGCTCCGTAAATATATGTCTGTCACGTAGCACTGCTAAGAGAAAAGAGGAAGTATGGTTCTGTAGATGCATTAAAATGGACGATTGATAAATGGACAAGCAACAAAATATTAAGGCAAAGGGTTATCAATAGTTCTTGATAATCACTTACTTTTGACCACTATTGTTGCTCCATTTCCAGCTCCATATACAGTTGCCACAAAACTGCTTTCATTATAGCTGCAACCCCAAAAAAGAAGATAAAAGTTCAAATGAACATCAATTTTACATTTATAGGTGACTTAGTCATAAGGCAAAAAAACCTGTTGTGTTTCCGGTAACATCGCAAAACAAAAAAAAGGGTCGGTTGGGTTGGTCGGCATTTTTTTTTTTTTAATGTGTTAATGGTATGTAGCTGTGCATCAATGCAAGTATGTATTTTCATGTTAATATAAAGATAGATAATGTCCTAAGAACAACTTTTTATACCTGTATCAGGGCTCAAATTAGCGGGAGCAAGTGATTACAATGCGCCAGTAATCTCCAAAATGTTCATGTTAAGCTCTGATGTCAAGAGACTGCTCGTTTCACAATGCAGACATTTCTGACGTATTTCATTTGCATCACACAGGCTATCGAAAGTGACAGACAAAAACTTGCCTTAATTAATATAGAAATTTAGTTAAAGCTATAGTCCATCATTTGCAGCCATCCGAAAAGTAATTGGCATAATTTTTGTTGAAAAACATACTTGGTTGAAAGATAGTAAGGGGATTAAACTCCCTGTGAAATTATTCTTTCTGGCAAGCTGTCATTTTGAAGTAATAAACAAAAGAAGGCCTTTCCAGCGGTGCGTCTTAAGACGCACCATAGGAAATTTAAATTAGTAGTTCTTTTTGTTTTTCGGCGAAGCGCGCGCAAGCATTTGCACGACGCACACGCGCATGCAGTTGCTATAATTTGACGGATCAGTGCGTGACATCGCGTATAGCTGCAATTCAAAACAATTCAAAACATGATTCAGCAACTTTTGATTTGAAATTGAGATCCTAGAATGCTGTTTTTCTCGGAATATACAGCTGAAGCTGAAGCTGAGCTGAACACTTTTGTTGCTTCAAACGAACAAAATGCACAAATTACAAATGATGGACTATATCTTTAAGGTTGATGATTCTTAAGAAAAACGGAGAAGTTCAGTCTTGCACACCAACATTCTCAACGTTACTCACAACGGCCGCTGGTTAACTCCAGCCATATTGCTGATACCAGCGCTGAATTTTGTTAATTTGATGTACTTTTTATAGCTAAGGGGTGTGGAATTTACCCATGGGTAATATGACTACATTGCGCTACTACCGAACCCGGACAGTAGGAATTTTGGTCAATTTAATGTGCTCTGATAAGGGATGTTAAAATTACCCATTGGTAACATTGGGAATGATGGTTACACATGCATGTTACTTTGAAGCTTTCTCATAGAATCTGAGGGATAATATTTTTGATAATTGAACACCCCTGTTAAAAGCTAAAATGTTGGCCTAAAATACTGTAATTCATGCAAAATTTCATTTTTTTAAATCAGGTTAAGTGAGTGCGCAAATGTTGCCTATGACAAAATTTATGTTGGCACCTTGCTTTCTTCTGTTGTAAAGCTACAGACTTGCATTGTCAATCACCTCAATGTATTATTTTGCTTACTCTTTTCATCCGTTAAACTGTTTGTAGCCTTGAAAATATTGTCAGTCACAGACTGAAGATTTTTTACTTTGCCCTACTTTGAGCAATGTAGAAATGCGGCTAACTAGCTATGAATATTATTCCCACTTGCCCGTGTTCAGTAGAAGCGCAATGTGGGAATATTGGCAGTCGGTAATTTCTACAGCCCGTATCTATTGCAAATTACATCACAATTGCCCGTAATTCCCACTTTACCCAGGTTCAGTAGTAGGGTAATTCCATGGTTTGATGGATATGGCTAAGAACAAAAAAGGTTATATTTTTTAACCCAGTTTCACATTTATATTACAGATTATACATTCAAGTATGAGAAATTAACAAAGGAAACCAAATTTTATCAAGCATTTTTTGAGAAATCGTATCGTAAAGTGAACAATATTTTTTACAACAAAGAACTAAAAAAAAATTGGTAAAGTCTAAACATTGATTGCTATTAAGGCAATTAGAGATATTTCAATCATAACCTTATTTCTAGCATGTATGATAGTCTTGATCTCTAAAACATATGTCAATTCACAGCCGTCATCCATTTTTAGATGTCAAAAAGTAGCATTTTACACCTTTTTTTGGTCCATGTAACGTGAGTAACCGAAAAGATTTAAAAAAAAATTCTCACCAACATTTCTAATGAATTAAAGTTTGGTATTTAGGATTATCATTCTTTGCATGAACATAGACATAAATATAAGTACATTGTTGACACTAATACACACATTTAAAAATAAAAGGCAACTAAATTTGGTAACGTGAGTAACAAAAAATGTAACGTGAGTAACAAAGTTTATTATCCCAAGTCACTTAAACTATACCCAAACTGACTTTTGCTTGATGATGTTGATTTTGGTGATAACTGTTCATCTTAAACCAAAGAACCTCAAGCATTAAAAATACTTTTAAGCATATTTTATCCTGTTTATAGTGCGAAATGGTCTTTGAGACAGCATAATTTTTAAATTGAAACTAATTACAGTATTTTATCAAGTGTTTATGATGTTTAATGGAATAAGGAAGACACCTGTATGTCCCTACATTGAAATTAAAATGTTTATTTGGAACAGAAGCAAAATTTGCATTACATGTAGGCACTTGACACTAAGCTACCAGTACATTGGTATGCCCTGGATTCCCTGGAACCCACTCTCCACATCATGGTCTCTGATAGTGTGGCCTTCCCATGGACCCAATATTCTGTGCTATAGTGGCATTTATATAACCGACATACAGATCCTTGTCATTTGATTGGTGGAACTCACATCACGTGGCATTCGTTATTGCTCCCATTCATGCCGCGGCTCAAAAAGTACTATCCGCCCATGGGGAATGGGAAATACTATTCAACAGTTAGGATCATGACGCGGTATTTGTGTGCAAATGCATGTTGGTGAGCGCGTTCAGCGTTGCGCGTAGCGTGTTACAAAGAGCCAGCGCTACAGCGTTGGGTTCAAACATTTTTCGTGAAGGGGTGGTTTGGAAGAGAGAAATACATTTTCCTCCAATTTTGTATTGAAAAAAAGTTCAAATATATAAAATGACAAGGATCTATATGTCAGTTATATAAAACAAATATTGAGTGGCTTTAAATTGTGAAATGGGAGGAATATTATCGCTCGGTAAAATCTGGACTTTTCCAGTTCACTCGGCTTCGCCTCGTGAAATGGAAAAGTCCAGATTTTACCTTGCGATAATATTCCTCCCATTCCACGCTGAGCCACTCAATATTTGGATAACATTAAGTTTTAGAAGACTCTCAGAACATGAGAGGTTTGTTCTGATGGCTCAGCATTAGTTAAAAAAAAAAATTACAGCTGGACTTAAGAGGAAACATCACATTCCTGATAGGGGATCAGTATGCACTGTAATAGTATCAGAATTATGTCAGATGAAAACCTTTATCTTGGAGTACTTGCCATTGGAGATCCAAAATGCAAATTTTAGTCAGAGTTTTTAGTAGTTCTGATGCCTATTGGGTAGAAAAATACTAATTATGATAATTTAGTCCCCAAAAAATCATGCCATAAAATGCTGAGATGGGTCGGACAATGTGGGTGCCAATGAGGAATTCAACGTGATGAAGATAAAATGACCATGTTTCAACATGAGTGATAATATTTACCAACATAAATTGCACATATCATCATTAATTAACGAATGCCACGTGACCTTCAATCCTGCAATCAAATGACAAGGATTTACTTGGGTGTTACATTAATCGAACTATTGCACGACCTACATCATAACCGTGCATTTTTGGTTCCATTCACCGTGCATTTATGTCCCATCCCTTTTGATCTATTGCACGCCGCACGCACTCTAAGACGTACCAAAGTGTGACGTCATTTAGAACTGGGAAGTGAAGTGCAAACGAATGGAGTACGCGGGCTGTTGGTTTATGGCCGAATCACCCGCTTAAATGTCTTTTACACACAAAATTGTTCTCATAATTCTCATGTACATGTACTTCATTTACCTGTCTCTAATAATAGACATAATTTCCAGCGCCTTGAGTACCTAATTGTTGGTACATACGTGTGCTATATAAGACTTCTGTATTATTATTATTTACTTGGGTACTCTATACGATTGTTGCGCTATTTAGACCATATCATGCATTATAGCAGTACAAAACTTGCCTTTGAAGTTAATGCAGTTGCCTTGATGATTTGCTTGCATTGTTTTAAGAACTTACAATGTAAATTGTCATCATTGTCAATGATTTGACTTTTAAACCTTTGTTAGCCTTGAACAAGCTGAAAAAAGTAGTGGATATGATTCAATTTTGTGAGTTTTGTTTGTTCTTAAAGTTTTATCCAATCGAATGACAAAGATCTACTTGGATGTTATATAAAACAAATAATGAATGTTTTGCATTCGTGCAATGGTGAGAATATTTTCATTCGTTGAAAGAGGGAATGTTCCATTCAACTTGGTTTCGCCTCGTTGAATGGTACATTCAATCTTTCAACTCATGAAAATATTATCATATATCACATATCATACTTATCAATGTCTGAGCTAGATCAGAAACAAATCCAGGTAGAACTAGAGCTGTATGTCTGTTTGCGAACAGAACACAGGGCTTTTTCGCATTTTACAAATATTTGTTTCGTTTGTCCTTTTGCAGTCACTTTCAGAGTGCTTTATGCAGTTAAAGGTTGTTCAAAACGCTTAGAATAATTCCTAAAGTATAATTTTATCAAATGATGTCACTTGCCCTGCAATGACGTCATCCTTAAGACCCTTCTCAATGCACATTTTGTCATTGTGATTTTGGTTTGAACCAAGTTTAATGTCAATCCGGTGAAAGAAAGTGTGCAATTTGTGGAAGCACAATAAAATTTAAAATATCTTAAAATTATAAAAACCAAACGATGACGTCATCGTGACGTCACTTTAAACTTTGTATACTAGTACCATTATTTACCTACCCATTAAGTTTCATGACAGTCGGACCTTTCCTTATATGTGTATTTTGAAAATCGCATTTTTATGACGTCATAATGATGTCAGATATTTTGTTCAAAATGTTGTGCAAATACCTTTTACCTAACAGACCAAATACACAAAGAATTTTTAATTTTGCATGTTACGTTCATGAGATATGGCTAAAAGGTCAAAAACCTCAAATATTCATATAAAATCTCCGGATGACGTCATCATGGCGTCACCTAATTGGTTTTTTACCTATAACACATCCCGGTCTAGCCACATACCAAGTTTCAACCCAATCAGGCTTACAGTTCTGTAGATATAGGACAACATAATATGCACGTAAATTTTCAAAAATCAATAAAAAAAAATTGGGTGATGACGTCATCATGACGTCATAGTCTTGGCATAATTTTTGTATGAGGGTCTTCCTTGGCTGTTACATTGATGACGATTCCAGATCGCCAAGTTATAGAAATGGTGGCTTGAAAACGTGTACAAAGTCAATGGGCTAACACGTGTACAAAGTTAACGGGCTAAACAAAATCCCACTGCAGAAAAATTGCACCTTTAATTTGTAATTTGCCTTTGAACTGAAACATTTTTATGAAATATTACTTGATATTCTGACCCTTAGGAATATGTTAAATCGAATGACAGACCGAAAAAAATACGATTTCTCTTTCCTTCTCATAGTAATTCTCGGCTGAGGTTCAGAACTACTCAGTAAGATATCAGTGTTGTATAGGAAAAGACTTGTGGAAAATCCCACTGCAGAACTGCACCTTTAAATACGTAACATAGGGCTTTTCGGCATTATGATTTTTTATTATACGCCCCTGACTATGCGTATGCATGAACATAAAATCTGTCAAGGTTAGCCGAAAATCGGCTAAAACGGTCACTGTGATGTGGACAGGATTTGACCTCGTCAACACGTGCTCTCCAGGCTGACTGACATACGATGTACAGTATGTGCGTAACGCACGTGTATGTAAATGTACATATAGACGTTCTGTGCATGTTTTAGAGCAGAGGTATTGTCAACCTGAAGTTTTAAGCGTGCGCAGGGCATGTCCGAGTTCGCTTATTGCCTCGAAGCTTTGATATGTTTAAGACCTACCCTTAAATCGACAATTAAAGTAAAAACTAACATAAAAACTGCCATGGTTGATTTTTCAGGAATTTTCAAATGAAAAAGGGTCTTTTTATTATAACTTCCGGTCTGATGACGTCATTTGCCTAAAACTTCGCACACGTCTTAAGTGGGTCAAGGTCATTATATACACCAATATGTAGGCGATTCCGACAAACTTCGCCACAGACATCTATTCAAAATACATTTTTGCTAATTTTCAACCTGTCGCTAGAGGGCGCTCGAAGATTGCATGACGTCATTGGAAGATGATTTGAAGAATACTTTTAGCCAAGAGACTAACACCGTTAAAAGCAAGTTCATTTCTATTACCACTTTTAAATAATAAGCCACTTCCGGTTTGGGCCTTTTTCGACCGGAAGCAAGGGTCACGTGATTGCACGCACACTGAATGAAATAAAGACCTCAACCTACTCTACCACTTGCCGGCAACAGAATGCTGCGGACGCGGACGGTTTGATTTCTTATGCATTTTTAAATATTAAAAGTGTCACAATTTAATTGCCTATAAATAAACACTGGATGACGTCATCATGACGTCATCATTCCACAATGTTGTTTGAATTAGGGTCTTTGCTTGGACAAAGATTGGTGTAAAATGAATTACTGGCAAAGAGTCGAAAATGCCCTTTGAAAATCGACAATTTTTTCTTAATTTTTGTGTACAAAGTCTATGGGAAAAATTAAATATTCAAAAATCTATAATAAATTAGTCAATGACGTCACCATGACGTCACTCTTCGGGGCACATCTCTGCTATAAGGACTATGTCTATGCTTAATTTGAATGAGGTAAGACGAAGATTAATACCAAAAGTGGCACTGAGAAAAAACGTGTACAAAGTCTATGGGATTTAGGCGACAAAAAGAAGAAGAAGAAGAAAGAAAAAAAATGAGAACAGAAAGAAAGGCTTTTTCGCAAAATTGCGAAAAAGCCAATTAAAACTACCGGTATGTGCTAATATTATTACAAGAACAGTCCTATTCCCGTTTTAACTTCAATCTTAAATAATCAGTAGATAGGGCCTACCTTTTTTCTTTTATTCCTGGCAATTAGTCTTGCTGTCTTTGTAAATACTTGTACATTGTCCATGTTGATTCCTGATATATTTGCCTGTCATTGTTCCTATCAGTGTTGTAATTTGTGTGTGTGTATTAATTTCATTTCATTTATTTATATTTTCATTTTTTTAATGTCTTAATTCATGTACATGTATTTATATTAATTTTAATATTTTTACTGATTTGTAAAAAGAAACACAATTCGGCCCCTAGCTGCAAGGTCTCTTTTGATTATTAAGAATAATCCATTAATTAATTTATTAATAATACTTATTATTCTAGATCTGACAAGGCATATGTCCAAACATTATCAATCATTGTCCATTTGTTGACGAAAGTGGAAAATAGTACCCTGGTTCACCGCTGTTTTCAGGGCAACCTTAGGTTTGTCCGTGCTTTAGCTTGTCCGTGCTTTAGCTCGTATAAAACTCCCTCTTGCGGCTAAATTGTATCCAGTATCATTTTGCATAAAAACAGCTCACCGGAGGACGTCTTTTCAATCACTTTTTTATGCTACAAATAAGTTTTTGATATTCGACATAACAATAAATCGACAGAAAAAGGACTACAATTTATTATCAGACAGGACTGTGAATTTTTTGGCAAGACACTTGATGGGAAAACACCTCCGTAAAATTCCCCGTGCTTTAGCTCGTATAAAACTCCCTCTTGCGGCTAAATTGTATCCAGTATCATTTTGCATAAAAACAGCTCACCGGAGGACGTCTTTTCAATCACTTTTTTATGCTACAAATAAGTTTTTGATATTCGACATAACAATAAATCGACAGAAAAAGGACTACAATTTATTATCAGACAGGACTGTGAATTTTTTGGCAAGACACTTGATGGGAAAACACCTCCGTAAAATTTCCTTTGATTTGATACGTTTATCAGTGTCTCAATCGGAACGAAAATGATGTTCACGTTTCTTGGGATTTTCTGTCGTCTTGGAAAGTTAACTCCAAATCAAATGAACTACCGTTGGAAAGGCTACTTAAAGGAGAATACCACTGTGGAAGACTTAAGACAATAACCTTCGATGGATCCACATACGAAGCTATTTAAATGCATACACTGAATGTAAACAAATGGCGCCATATGTGCACAAATCCAAATAGCAGGCACTATGTATATTCCTGTCGCTGAGAATTGTATACACGCGGGGCACGTGCCAATCCCGCGTCGGCGTGGTAGGCCTACTTGTTTGAATTGTGAACCCCATACATACTATGCAGTTGATTTGCGAAAATCACATCCATTTGCTGGCGAGTTTAGGGGTTTTCTCTTTCGAAATCACCGTTAATACAAAATGTAAAGTCTAATCGATGTTTTCATGGCAGTCTTAATATTAGGCCCCAAAAAAGTCTCCAGTTTCAGGTCTGCACCCGCGTAGCCGTAGCTGTGCGCGTCGGCAAAATTAGTAAGTTTTTTTTTCAATATAAGATGATGTCTTAAAACCGCTAAAGTCACTGGTTTGACTGGAATTCTGCTGCTGCACAATTTTAAAGTGTTTTTAGATGGGGTTACGATCGAGTATAAGCTTTATGTTACCTCTTTGGGCACTAAATTTAGTTGGGCACCATTTGCAGACGGTGTTGTAATTTTGTAATTGTGCGTCTGGAAGCCAGACTGACGGAGCGATGGTCGTGTATCGGTCGAGATCGTAAGTGGGTGCAGAATTCTCAAGCCATATGGCCTTACTGAGGTCACCTCAAGCTCCACTCTGAAGGATATTTTTGAGAGTTTTAAGGGGATTGAAGCATCATCTGCAACATCAGCAGTCATTTGAAGAAGAAAAAAAAGTAGGGGGGACAAAAAAAACTTTTGGGGCAAGCTCCATACCAAAAACCAGAGACTTTTTTTTTGGCCTTTGCTTAACTTACTTGATTGTAGAAAAAAAATATTTTTATTGAAGTTTCGAAAAACAGAAGTAGCATTTTCCTCTGTTTTGTGATGGAAATTTGAGTTCCCCTCTGTTACAGTTCTTATGCTTCAAATATGTTGTTTTTGGTTGACTATGAAGTCTCATGTCATTCCTATCCACCACTATAGATTTTTAAACCAAAAGATGAAACATCACAGCCTTGCACCATTTTGAAAAAAAACGACATTGCAATGTCCCGTCTGTCACACAAAAAAATGAACAAGTTGTGTATTTTTTAAATGAAAATATCTTTTAGGTTCAAACTTGAATTCTTATCTTCTATCAAGAAGACCTCACCTGGAAAGTAAAAAATAAAATATCCTTTGATGTATAGTTGATCTGATATTTCATCTCAAACTCTGTCCTGTCTGTCACATTTTACCCATTTGTTAAGTATTTTTGTCCCGTCTGTCACACTTTTTTCAATCAACTCCAGGTTCAAACAAAGTTCAAACATACATTTTTTGTAGACTCTTCTGGTTTTTTTTAAATACAGGGTGGTTAAAAAAAAGGACACCCATTTTTGACAGCAATTTTTACCTACTTATTGAACTTTTGTAAAAAAAATTTTCGCACAATAGTAAAATATAGTCCTTTAACCATGTATGGGTTAAAAAAGCTTAGTAAAAGTCGCAAAAATAGTGATATTATGCTAATTTGAATACAAGTCACCAAAACTCAGCCTTGTCCACGGGTTATTCAATGTAAATTGGAAGTTTTCGTAGTTCATAAAAATTTAAAAAAACCTTCCCACCAAAATAGATTTTGCCCTAGTAACTTTCATTGAAGCTGTCCAATTATTCAAATCAGTGTTAAGATCATCTACTCAATGAGCTGTCGGCTTAAGTTCATTGTTGCATAACATTACATAACTTAACAATCAAATGTCATGTCTTTTCAAATAAAGCTCCAATAGCTGAGCTCAGTCAAGCGAAGGGAATGTATACCTCCTTCGACAAACAGGTTTCGCACATGAAATGTTCAAATTGGCATAGCTCAACGATGAAATGTGCAAATGGAACAATTTTTTCGTCACATTTGCTTAAAGGCCAGTACTTTAATAGCTACTAATCGACAGTTAAAAAATAATTTTTAAAAATAGGTGAAAATTCCTGTCAAATGTGGGTGTCCTTTTTCTTTTAACCACCCTGTATTACATGTCCTTACAAATAATAAATGCTGGTGCCTTCTTTATTCAGTTCATATAAAAATGTCCCGTCTGTCACAACATTAATGAGCCTGGTGTTTCCAGTTCCATGTGTTGAATTACTAAGTAAAATGTTCACTGATTATTGGCATAAAAGTTATTAACTTTAAAAGAAAAAAACAACAATAAATTTCACAGGGGAACAGATAGCTTTTTCCAACGAAAGTCATTTTCAAAATATGGAGTGCAGTTTCCGTCCCGTCCGTCACACTGATTTCACTTTGTCACTATATAGCCACTGAATCATCTAGTTTGATGGATTGTTTTTTTAATGTGAAATATACAAGGTGGATAAAAAAAATGAATTTGAGATATTATTGATAATTGGAACAGAAGTAGGGCACATGTGAATCAAAGGGCGATATCTCTGTTTGGGTTGAATCTCCTCTTTAAAATGACACCCTGATCATGTCCTTACATTCACGGTTGACTGAGCAGTGACCAATTTGATGAAAGGGTCTATTAAGAGAATTGCGCCACTTTTCATGGTGACATCTCTTTTTTTCCCCCCACCTGCCTTGATTGGCAACCATAGCCTTTCACTCTGTGACAAATTACACCACAAAAACCACAATTGAAAAGTGGCACAATTCTCTTAATTGACCCTTTCATAAAATTGGTCACTACTCAGTCAACCGTGAATGTAAGGACATGATCAGGGTGTCATTTTAATAGTCCGGTCAATTTAGAACAAAACAGGGCCTGACCTAGAACAAATTGCAATAGAATTTATTTTAATGCTATCACGCTAAGGAAATATCACTATTTAACATACTGAAAATCAAATTTCATCAGAAGAGTGGAAAAGTGTTTTTATTCACTTTTTCACTACTAATTTTTCATCATACATAAACAGCCGTATGTTTTCTTTTGCGCCTGTTACTCGTCAGAAAATCCGTTCAGAGACTTCGCGAGACATGACTGATCACAGCAGACGACTTTTCTATGTCCACCAATTATTAAAATATATTGTAATTTACACTACCGCATAATAAAATAGGATATTTTCTTGAAAAAAAATCAAGAAATTTGAGATGTTTTTGCTTCGTGAAATATTTATTGGTTAAAATAAATCACTTTGTGCCCCCCAAAAACTTTTGTTTCATAGAAAATCTTTGCATAAACAGGTCTACTTGAATAAAGGGTGGAAAATGATATACACAAAGAGATACATTTAAACTTAAATTTCAGGTGTTTACGCCAATAGGTCGGAGTCCAATTTAAAATATTAGGGAAAATATCAGAAATCCGAGATTCGTGTGTTCCTTTTGTGTTGAATTTAGGTCATTGGCATAACTTATAAATAAGATATAAATTCAAATTAGGTTTTGCCCTTCACCGACGTTTTTAAACACTGTATACTCAGTGTGTTACCTCCCGAGTGAAAGTTGGAAAAAATCACTCGGGTGGGACTCGAACCCACGACCTCCTACTTTCTAGTGCAGATGTCTTACCACTCGACCACCGAGCTAACGGGATCGGTTGGCCGGTTCGAATCTGATGTACATAGCAGCGGGTACCGCATAAACTATTATAAGATGGAATTTTGCGTCGGGGTGATATAAGTCAAATTAGGTTTTGCCCTTCACCGACGTTTTTAAACACTGTATACTCAGTGTGTTACCTCCCGAGTGAAAGTTGGAAAAAATCACTCGGGTGGGACTCGAACCCACGACCTCCTGCTTTCTAGTGCAGATGTCTTACCACTCGACCACCGAGCTAACGGGATCGGTTGGCCGGTTCGAATCTGATGTACATAGCAGCGGGTACCGCATAAACTATTATAAGATGGAATTTTGCGTCGGGGTGATATAAGTCAAATTAGGTTTTGCCCTTCACCGACGTTTTTAAACACTGTATACTCAGTTTCACTCGGGAGGTAACTTATATCACCCCGACGCAAAATTCCATCTTATAATAGTTTATGCGGTACCCGCTGCTATGTACATCAGATTCGAACCGGCCAACCGATCCCGTTAGCTCGGTGGTCGAGTGGTAAGACATCTGCACTAGAAAGCAGGAGGTCGTGGGTTCGAGTCCCACCCGAGTGATTTTTTTTCCAACTTTCACTCGGGAGGTAACACACTGAGTATACAGTGTTTAAAAACGTCGGTGAAGGGCAAAACCTAATTTGACTTATATCACCCCGACGCAAAATTCCATCTTATAATAGTTTATGCGGTACCCGCTGCTATGTACATCAGATTCGAACCGGCCAACCGATCCCGTTAGCTCGGTGGTCGAGTGGTAAGACATCTGCACTAGAAAGCAGGAGGTCGTGGGTTCGAGTCCCACCCGAGTGATTTTTTCCAACTTTCACTCGGGAGGTAACACACTGAGTATACAGTGTTTAAAAATGTCGGTGAAGGGCAAAACCTAATTTGACTTATATCACCCCGACGCAAAATTCCATCTTATAATAGTTTATGCGGTACCCGCTGCTATGTACATCAGATTCGAACCGGCCAACCGATCCCGTTAGCTCGGTGGTCGAGTGGTAAGACATCTGCACTAGAAAGCAGGAGGTCGTGGGTTCGAGTCCCACCCGAGTGATTTTTTTCCAACTTTCACTCGGGAGGTAACACACTGAGTATACAGTGTTTAAAAACGTCGGTGAAGGGCAAAACCTAATTTAACTTATATCACCCCGACGCAAAATTCCATCTTATAATAGTTTATGCGGTACCCGCTGCTATGTACATCAGATTCGAACCGGCCAACCGATCCCGTTAGCTCGGTGGTCGAGTGGTAAGACATCTGCACTAGAAAGCAGGAGGTCGTGGGTTCGAGTCCCACCCGAGTGATTTTTTCCAACTTTCACTCGGGAGGTAACACACTGAGTATACAGTGTTTAAAAACGTCGGTGAAGGGCAAAACCTAATTTGACTTATATCACCCCGACGCAAAATTCCATCTTATAAGATATAAATTGTTCAAAAAAATGAACGTTTACTAAAAAAACCTTACAAAAGCCTGGCAAATTAACGGGATTAAAATTTTGCAGTGAAATAAATTTTTAGCTGAATTCTGCACTTTAGAGAAAAGAAATATAGTGTGACAAGTGTATTAGGTCTACAAATAATACAAATTTCCAAGATCAAAGTCGTAGGCGGGAGGGGTGGGGGGGGGGGAGAGAAACCGTGCCAATGAGATCATTTTTTTTTTAAAAGTAATAACAATGCGGGGTCTGTTCCATCCAAAGAATCGTTTTGTCGGCACTCAAGTATGCTTTTCTGGAGTAGTTCATTTCACTCTTGACTGTACAAGCAGATGTCTCAATCAATTTTCGTACCTCAATCGTGATCTTCTCAATTTAGCTGTTAAAAGTTACTGTACCGTACTTATGAAAGACATAGAAAGCTCATGTACAGAACTACATCTGTTTCTCATCAACCTCGCCCATTAACCTTTTTTTCTTTGTGATCCAAGTGTTTTGAGATGTTTTGTTTCATATTTTCATGTACAGTAAACTCTGGCTAAACCGGCACTCTCGGGACCCGAGAATTTGTGATGACTTACGCGAATGCTGATATATGCTACAAGTCGTCATTTTGCTGACTTACATGAATGGTCTTTTGGACACATGATTCATTGCACTAATTGGCTTCGATTTACCCTGGATTATCTCCTTAATGCTTGAGTTGAATCCAGCAAATTAATCCTCGAATTGTATCATCACGTTTGGGGTATTGATAGTGAAGACCACGATTCATATGTACGTGCACAGTAACAAATTAAATGTGTGCGTGGTCCGGTATATACCACGCACGCATTGACTGCAGCATAGCATGCAGTAGTCATTCAATAAGAAAACCCCCAAAATGGACAGAGCGCATGCGTCCAGCCTAGAGGGGGTACTGGTATTGATATGCTCACGATGCATACATGCGATGTATGCAGCAAAGATCCTATAGCGTCGCGTAGTGGTATGCAGTAGGACACCCTTTTTCGACACCGATGCATGCAGCGATCACGGGCCGTGCGAAACCACTTTTCACTCGACACTTTGCCAACCGCAGTACAGGAAGTCGATGCCAATGCGTGATTTGTTGAATGCCGACTTACACACAGGATTTTGTAATGCTTTTAATGGAAAGGGGACCAAGAGTAACACGACGACTTGAGCGAAATGGCGACTTCTAAAAGCCGACTTAGAAATAAAAAAATTCAATGGAAATGCATTACAGACAATCGGGACTTTAGTCAGACGGCCGACTTGAGCGATTTGACAAGTTGTACGATGTCAGTTTAGCCGGAGTTTACTGTACTAACAAAATGCACTGTATAAAGCTTCACAACCTGAGCACAGTAATTCCTGAATTTTCTAAACCAAATCCAACACATCATTTTCAGGCGCTCAATCAATAATATTTTATTAAAGATTTTCGCTTTACTTTTAAAACGGTCCATGTATGCACTGTCCAACCATTTTCCATCTGTGTATGATCAAAATGATGTTTAGACATCCCTAGCCCTGTTTGCAAATAATTGTATCTTGTCTGTGGACTTATTGCGCAAAGTTTAGGCGGAAATTTGTCCACTCCATCCGTAGTGCCCTGTATAAACTTATCATTTGAAACAGTCGTCTGCAGCACTCGCCTGTGGTCATGAATCCTAAACATTAGCTTACATGTATATAGACATGTAAATCGCACCAAGTCACCAGATGAATTGTTCAAGGACAAAATGTCCAAAATTTTTATCTGAAAAAATGCTTGAAAAAAAAACACCCTTCCACTCCACAGAAACAATTAGATTTTTCAGAAACAATTAGATTTTTCACATGTTGTTTGTGTATTTATGTTAAGTCGTGAATGGTTTCTATTGCAATTTGTTCTACATGTACGGTAGGTCTTAACTTAAGTTGACCGTACCGGTACTTTAAAGAGGAGATTCAACCCTAAAGAGGATATCTCCCTTTGATTCACATGTGCCCTACTTCTGTTCCAAGTAGCAATAATATCTCGGTTTCGTTTGTTTGTATCCACCCTGTAGAGTGTTTACTTTGACTTTATACATAAATTAGATGGTTACACCTTACATATTGGTTGTGGCAGGCCTTTGACAAAAAAGGTAGTGTAAATCTGTCCCGTCTGTCATGCCAGAATTGGCCTCAAGTTACCGGTATTTATTCTTGAACCTACTTTGGGACAATTCTGATGGTTTCCGTAAATATTTCATGCATCATGAGCATTTTTTTGGAAGGCCGTTCCCAGCGATTTGTTTTTATGAACGAGTTCGTGAATACTCATTCTGTGGCACAGCCCGGAAAAACTGCGGCATGCGCATAATCCTAATGTTGCGCTGTGAGCCTCTGGAACAGCAGTGGATTCACAACGTAACGAGAGACTGTCCTCTTAGTTACATTGTTATAGTTTACAAAGTAAATTTAGTTCGAAAGGGCATGTACAACGATATGAAACAGAGTTTGTAAACTTGTACGTTGTAATGAAAAGCGCAAAATATTATGCATAATCGGTAGTTTTATGGTTAGTTTTATAGGTAGTAAGAAAAGAAATTTGTGTTAACACCATACATCGTAATGTGAGAGGTGAGGCACGTTCGATGCATTTCTTTTTTTGGCATGTAATTTCCAGGTTTTTTGGGCCCTTATATTTTTCCAAAAATTGTCTTGGTTTTAAATTTCTAATTAAGTCCAGTTTCTATTTCAAGGATAGGTAGTTTTGATTTTATTTTTGTAAATAAAACACCGGCAGATCACCGGCAAGACAAATTGTAAAACAATCATAAGATTCATATCATACATGGTTGCACAGGTCTCTAACAGAAAAAGTCATCGGCAATTGCAATTTCCATCTACTACAGCACAATTTGAAGGAGGAATCTCTATTTTGTTATGTAAAAAATTGTACCGTAAATAATTGTACATGTAGTAGATGATGACATTGAGAAATAAACATCAAGAATTGCTACCTAGCGGTATATCCCGGCCTGCGCAGCGCCGGTGAACTATGATCAAATGTTCCCCCATTGTCAGAGCATGCCCTAAGAACAAACAGGTCTCTTTTTACTACCAAACTTATCAAATTGTTTTTTTTCAATAACTATCTAGTTATGTCAAACTTTTCGAATTTCCTCGAAAAAATTTGGCAGTCGCCATGATAGGGACGGATCATCCATTGATACCGTAAGGGGTGCTTTAACCCTTCTTTTGGAGTTTTGCATCGTTTCTCGATTTAAATTCTTTACCAAAAATATATTGTGATGTTGAAGACTTATTTTCGACCAAGAAAATATTAGGAACTTTCTAAAAAGTATTATTTGTCAGTTAAAAACGGTGGAAATGCTTGTAAATAATTCTTAAAAACGAACATGGTTCACCCCCAGACCGCAAATGGTGTGATCCATGCTGGAACTAACTACACAGCACTATAGAAGCCATGTGTTTGCGAAGGCCGATTTCTAAAGGTTACGTAATACTTTATTTTAAATGAAACAACATGCACACAGACATGTGGATGTTTGCCGGCGAAACTTTGAAAATCAATTTCTCCCGTTTGGAAGACCGTATCTTCATACAACTTTCAGGGTTTGTTTCCCTTATAATGATCACACTATGTGCTAAAAATCGTTTTGATAAATTCAGTATTTTTTGTTGAAATTGGAAAAACAGGCTTGGGTACGTCCATTTTTCAAAGCTGTAACACATGGTGTTTGCAATATCTGTCAATCTTCTCAAGCCGCACGAATATTAATTTATAAGGTTCCTATCCATTATGGTGTACAGTAAAAATTTGCTGTATCGCCTCCTTTACAAATTATTAATTAATAAATATGGGCAATTCTCCATGGGAGAGCAAAAAATGTCAAAAATAAATATTTTCATATTAAACCTTTTTTGTACTTTTTCCAGACCTAAATTAAATGGGGAATTCAGTTCAAAAAACGAAATTGAAAAAAAATATATATTTCTGGTAAAAACAGTGATTTTTGCAATTGATGATCAAAACGTTCAGATTTGGTAAAAAAAGTAAAATTTTGTGTATGTATTACTTTCTGAATTACAGGGAAAAGGTTTGATTTATTTTATAATGTTACAAGTTACTAACATTACTCAGGGTCATTAAAAGAAATCTATGTATATAAATATATATATAGGTTATAGTGTAGGCCTTCATTTAAAAATGTCAAAATTAGCACGTAATTCTGTTACCAAAAAAATGGCAAAAGTTACTTATTTCACAAATTTTCTCGTTTTATTTCTTCAAATCATGTATGTTGAGAAAAGACCCTACTATAAACATAAATGAAAAATAAAAACTTTAAATCCCCCCCCACAGTAGTGTGGTTGGGGTCTACGAGCGAATACTTACCTGTAGAGCGAATACTACATATGCATTGTTCCCTATGCCGGCAGGCAATTCGCTAAGAGTTTTACATACAATAGCGCCCTCACGTGTCCTACCCACGACGCCCTGTGACATGCGCACTACGTTAGCGTCCTCTTTTTCTCAAGCGTTACTTGCGTAAGCACTCAAGGAATCGAGTATAGTGGGGAAGGAGGGAGGGGTGCTCTACAGGTAAGTATTCGCTCGTAGACCCCAACCACACTACTGTGGGGGGGGGGGGGGGGGGAGTCTACATCACTTTACTTACCTGTAGAGCGAATACTACATATGCATAGACTCGCACCGAGTAAGGCGGTGGGTATACGCAAATTACCGTATGTCTACAGGGGTGTAGGACATGAGGCGTGTCCAAAGGCAGACAACACCAAACCAAAAACCTACACCCCAGACGCTCTAGGTTTCACCTCGTCAGGGGAACCCAAAGAGCTCGTGCGCAAAAAGTCAGGGGGGTGTAACCACTATGGGAATGAACACATGATAGGTACACCTAAGTAAACTTAATGCCCATACAAATATATATATGTATATTTATATGCTCACCCGTTAGTGCTTCCGTGAGGCTCGACTGGCCGCTAGCAGCACTTCTCTTCCAGCCTTGCCATCTGCCTGGAGGACATCCTTCAGGTAGCATTCGGAGAACGTGTTAGGGTTCTTCCAGCAGGCTGCCTTGACGATGTCACCTAGGGGGACACCCTTAAAAAAGGCCCACGAGGTGGACACTCCCCTGACCTCATGCGCTCGAATGGGTCCCTGGGTCGCTGGCCAGCCACCCGGTACGGACCGGATAGCTGTCACGATCCAGCGAGTGATTGTATTGCGGGACGCCGGCCCATGGGGCGGGGTCGTCGTGATGAACAATTTTTCGTGTCCCGTACGAAGTGACTTCGTACGGTTGACATACCACTTAAGTGCTCGAACTGGGCACCAAAGTTTGTCGTTTGCCTCGTTCGAAAAAGACTTGATGTCCGGGACAAAGATGTCCGGGGGCATAAAGGTCTCCGACTGGTTCTTTGCGAGAAAACCGGCCGTAGGGATCAGGCGGACACCCCCCGGTTCCCACCGGATGTGTCCTGTCTGTATCGATAACGAGTGTAGTTCGCTACGTCGTCGGGACATAGCAACAGCCAATAGAAAAGCTACTTTGATGGAGAGCTGTAACAAAGTTGAGCAATTCATCGATTCAAAGGGAGCCTTCGCCAGTGTAGATAATACACCGAAGAGGTCCCAAGATGGGATTAATGTGCGTACTGGGGGACGAGTATTAAACATCCCCTTGATCAGTTGGTTAATTGCAGGGTTGCCGGAAACGGAGGAACCGTACGAAAATCCCTGATGGATCGCGGCAACGGCCGATCGATAATTTTTGACCGTGGCCGTCGTGAGCCCACTGTTAAAAAGGTATAGGAGGAAATCCCCCACTTCCCCTACAGAAGTATTGGGGGGATGAATGGATTGCCGTCTACACCATTTAAAGAAATGGCGTAGTCGGCTATCGTACACCTTTCTGGTTGAGGCTCTACGGGACTGGGCTGCAATTGTTGCAGCTCGTCGCGAAAGGCCTGCTGAGCAGAGGGATCGCGTGACAATACCCAGCACGTCAGGTGAAGATCCCCCGGAGCCTGGTGATTGATTCCCGAGCTGGGCTGATAAAGGAGATCGGCCCTCCTCGGTAGAATTACCGGGCGGTGAACCAAGAGTCGGACGAGCCGGGGAAAACACGGCTGGCGGGGCCAGAACGGGGCTATGAGGAGAATTCGGCAATCCTCCTGCTCGATCTTGGTCAGCACTCGAGAAACGAGGGAGATGGGTGGGAAGGCATAGGCCAGTAGGCCGTCCCACCGCACCGACAGTGCATCGGTCTGCCACGCGTTGGGATCTGGGCCCCTCGTGCAGTAGATCGGTAGCTGATTGTTCATTCGCGACGCGAATAGGTCCACATGCGGCCGGTCGATTAGTCTGAAGATCGACTGAGCCACCTGTGGGAGCAGTGACCACTCTGTCGGGGCGATCCAGCCTCTGGAGAGAGCGTCGGCTGTGACGTTCTCTTCCCCCGGGATGTGGACTGCCGACAGGGCTATCCCGTGATGTATGCACCAGAGGATGAGATCCCACGTTAGTGCACACAGATGGCCTGACCGAGTGCCACCCTGGTGATTGATGTATGCCACCACTGTGGCGTTGTCGCATCGTACCAGGACTGCTTGCCCTCTGACGTCCGACTGGAAATGTTTTAGTGCGTTGGTGACTGCCAGCATTTCCAGGATGTTGATGTGGGATGACTGATGTGCGGGGCCCCATACACCCGCGACCTGTCGCGGGTGGAGGGTAGCCCCCCAGCCGTACCCTGACGCGTCGGTTGTGATAAGTACCGACGGGCGGGGCGGGCGGAAAACGCGGCCCTGCGTTATGTTGGCCTCGACTAGCCACCAACGAAGGTGGGGGACTAGCCAAGACATAGTGGGCACCGGATGGTCGATCGGGTGCCAGCGGGGTCTGTAGAAAGACAGCAGGTGAAGTTGAATTGGCCTCATCCTCAGCCTGCAAAAATCCACTAAGTCCACCAGACTGGCCATAAGGCCCAACAGCCTGAGCCAGGCTCGGGCCGGAGCCACTACCGTCGGGAGGAAGAGGGACACGCACTGCCGAAGGTTCAGCAGGCGGTCCTCCGATGGACGGGCCAGTCCCCCGCGAAGATCGAGGGATGCACCTAGAAAGGTGGGAACCTGAGAGGGGACTGGATGGGATTTCTTGGTGTTGATGAGAAATCCCAGGTCGGAAGCAAGTTGCCACGTTAGTTGGAGCGCCACTTCCATCTCCCCTCGAGAACGGCCCACTACTAGCCAATCGTCGAGGTACATGAATATCATGACCCCTCGACGCCGCAGTGCCGCCCCGATCGTCTTCACGATCCGGGTGAACACCCGCGGAGAAGTGGATAGCCCGAACGGGAGCACCACAAATTAGTACAGTGTATTTTTGTATTGGAAACGTAGGAATTTGCGATGTTCCGGCCTGATCGGTACGTGAAAGTACGCGTCTTTCAAGTCTATACTGGCCGCCCACGCTGGTGTTATGATCGATGCAAGAATGGTCCGTAATGTTTCCATGCGGAAACGTTTCGGACGTATGAACTTGTTGAGGGGTTTTAAGTTCAGTATTGGACGCCACACGCCAGTCTCCTTCTTGGGGGCCAAGAAGAAGGTTGACATGAAACCCGCCCGGGTCCCCCCTTGGGGGACAACACGAACTGCTCTCTTTAGAAGGAGGGCGTCGATCTCCCCCTCGAGGGAGCGGCGTTTTGCTGTGTCGGGCGGTACGGGCGTTGTCCGAATAAGCATGTCCGACGGGGGGGTCCTCGTAAACTCGAGCGCGTAACCGCTGCTGATTGTTTCGAGGACCCACCGGTCGGAAGTCACCTGCACCCAGGACCCCACGAACTCCTGAAGGCGGCCTCCCACGGGTCCAGCGGTGGGAGGCCGCCCGGAGACGCATAAGTCACTTGCGCCACGCCCCGGTGTACCGGGGAGTGGGCGCACGGAAACCGCGTCCCGACTGGGGACGCTGTTGTCCAATATGTGGTTGTGAATAGCGCGGGCCGACCGCCTTATCGGCGCGCCCACGAAATCCACCACGGGCCGCTCTGACCGGGGGGCGGCGCCGGGGAATGACAAAAGATGGCTGTTTCTTTGTCTTGTCCGCGGTTTTCGGCTCGGCCGGTTTCTTGAGATTTATTTTCTCCGTGGCCTTGAGGCGCTTTGCCTCGGCCTCCATGGCCTCCTGGAACTTACCAGAAAATAAGTCCGGGCCTGAGAGCGGGAGATCGTCGAGACGCTTTCGTGCTCCCGGTGAAGGGAGGAAAAGCGCATCTAGCACATTGGTGCGGCGTGACGATGTTGCTAAGGTCGACACTCTAGCAAACTGGTCGAGAGTGGAGCACAGGCCGCGATCGAGGCAATGGAGAGCAGCCACCATCATGTCGGCTGGTATCACCGAATCTTCTTCATATCCCAGTGCCAGGTACTCTGACAGGAGAAGAAGAAAGGACGTCGCACGCATACCCATGCGTGCCGCCGAGTCCATTCTGCGGGTGACATCCTCCAGCTTTCCACGGGTCTTGTCTGTAAAAGGAACCTTGGATGAAGCTGTCCCTTGGTCAGCGGCGAGTTTGTCAATGGCCGAGTCTGGCAGGACTGGCGTTGAGAAATATTTCTCAAAATCCCCTGGGGGGAAATGATAATATGAGTCTACGCGTTTAGCGTAGGCACTCCATGTCTTTGCGTGCATTATACCGTCGATGTGGTCAACGCACACGCGGTCCAAGGGCATTGTGGGAAAAGCCCGGACCGGTTCTGCCGTCAGTCCCGATCTCTTCTTGAACGACTGACGCTCAGGAGGAGGAGGTTCGGTACCAGCAGGAAGATTCAGAACTCTGATCATATCCCGTTGGACCAAGCGGAGTTCGGTCTCAGCCACCGATAGGCGTTGCATGGTGCGGGTCAGTTCGCTCTCGTCCGCCGAATTGTCAGAGTCCGGGGGGCGAGTTGTCACCGGGGAATGGGAACCAGGCCCCGGGGGCGAAGCAGCGCCGTCACGGTGTCCCGGTATCGAGCCCCGCTCAGAGTCTAGTGACACCGATGGGTGTAAACTAATACCGGGCGGGGACGCCGGTGCACGGCTCTCCGTGCACGGCATTGTCCGCTGGTCTGTAGTCATCCCACCACGGCCGTGATGACTGGCGTGTGGGGGCTGTAATTCTGGAGGGGACTCCGGCGCACGGCTAACCGTGTGCGGTATGTCCCTTTGGCCCGGAGTCGGCCAACTGTGACCGTAATCTCGGGGACTAGGGGACTGCTGCCGCGGTGACGTACCATCACCGGTGCAGTCCGCCGAGAACTCGGGCTTGTCTGGTGGGATGTACGTCCCTCCATTATCGACACACCCAGTCCTCCCCAACTTCCTAGATTTACTCATTTCTTACTTCACTTTCACTCAAATCCTTCACTAGAACAACTCTACAATAAATACTTTCTCTTTATTTCTTCGAAATAGCTTTCTCCAAGCAAAAGAGGTACCAATAAAATAGTGAAATTCAGGTCGATTGAAGTTCCACGTTATACCTCGCCTGCGGCTAAGAGAAAAAGAGGACGCTAACGTAGTGCGCATGTCACAGGGCGTCGTGGGTAGGACACGTGAGGGCGCTATTGTATGTAAAACTCTTAGCGAATTGCCTGCCGGCATAGGGAACAATGCATATGTAGTATTCGCTCTACAGGTAAGTAGAGTGATGTAGACATAGTGATTTCTTGGCATTTTTCCAAGTGGTAACGGAATTACAAAACGGTAACGGAATTACGGTAACGGAATTACGCATGCACAAAGTATGCACATTTTCTCCAGATTATGTACATGACATATTGAATAGGAGATTTGCATACATACATGTACCTTCAACAATAACTTTTAAATACTAATTGCATGTACCTAGTTAAATCATTTCCCCCTTTATTTTGCTATTATACATGTACAATTAAAATTAATCAGGTGTTTCATTAATATTTTTTACTTTTACTTTTTTACTATTTAAAAAATGCTAATAGTTGTTTTCACAAAATACCTTACTAGGTTGTTGGTAAATGACAGTCTAAAAGCATCCTGTAAAATAATGGCACCTGGTGTGAAATCATTTTCTAGAAAATGGTATTTTTGCATACATTTCCAACGGTGGTCGGCTGACCACCGTTGGAAAAACCTAACAATTGTTCAACTACTGCTCCAACTTTACACTTTTTTCAGTCCAAATTTTGTTTGCTATTGGTTACATGTTCATGAATGGGTGCAGGCCAGCTAGACTGGTTCCCTTACCCTACAATTTTCCGGAATCTATAAATTGATCCATTTTATCTTTAGTAGCGTCAAGGAAACAGACTACTTGAACAGTTTTGTTTTTCTTGGTTTGTCCAGCATTTTCGAACACAAAACTTCAAACATGATCTATTACATTTATACTAACCCTCAAATAGGTCATTTCTGAAAATTACAGCAAAACCCAATAATGTACATTCCCTTTAAAATATGAGTTGCCAAAGCTATTGTCTTGTACCCACAGAAAATAGATTCCACGACAAGTATATGAACAGATGAAAGTTGAGTACTTCTACTTGACATAACTTTACATCTTCCCTTGCTCACAGATGCCAACAAGGACAGTTTTATTGTATTTCGCACGATAAACTAGTGAAATGACACAATTGTTCACAAGAAAATGTGATTTTCGGTAAAAAAAAATATACATTGCTAACCAGCAATGCAGCCATTGGCCTTGACCTTTGACCTAAAAAAGGAAGCCCAGACATGTTTAGGCCTACATTTACATTTTGTTCTGCTAATTTTCACTTAGCTTTCCCCTTGTGTCATTATATAAACTTCTAAAATTTGTATTGTGATGAGTTTATGTTGAATTCAATGTTAATGTATTGCATTACCTATTACATGTAAACCTATGGCGTAATTCCGTTACCGCCCAGGCGTAATTCCGTTACCATGATTAAAATGGAAATTATGAAAAGTGTGATTATTTTTTCAACTTTGTTCTGCATTGTAGTTAACAACAACCCTGAACTCTACAAATGACAGGTAGTGTCCAATTTTAAAATTTCAAAACTTCAGAGAGTTTTATTAATTTATGCGAGAACTCAAATATGCTTGTCCTCTGTCCGTAATTCCGTTACCAATATTAAGCTCCGCCCCTTTAAGGGTAATCTTGAGGGATTTTTTTTTTTTAGCAGTCAATCAATTCTATTGGGTCTTGGCTCCCTTTCCATGTTTAGATTAGTTGCCTAGCATAGAACATATTTTGTTGGGAAAGAATAATCCTTGACAAAGTGACAAAATTCCCTAATTCCGTTACCGAAGAATTGCCCATATCACCCTTTTTGCCGGCTTCCATTGGTCAATACCAACATCCACACGAAGTCACGCCGAGTCACGCTAAAGAATATATGTATATATGCTAAAAAAGTAATTTGCGCTTCGTCATTGTTGCCCCCAAATGGGCCAACCTAAAAACCATGCATGTGAGTTTGGCGGGCAAAAAATCCTCGTCAAAATTTTTCCTTGGAAATAGTTCGAAGAGTAACACAAGTGCTTGCAACAACAGATTAAATTGAAATTCGGAATCAGATGATTTAAGTGTTCTACTACATGTACTTGTAAAATAACAACTTGAGGGAATTCCTAAAAATTGAGATAATACACAGATTTGGGGACTTTTTCGAACGATTTCTTACCGACTTTAAAGTCAGCTTTACCAGTAACTTGTATTGACATTTCGGCATCGATGACGGCGATTTTTTCACTGACATGAAGTTTAGAATTTTTCCTTCCGTGAGGTAAATTGGGGTAAAAATGCCCGATTTTTAGGTTTTGTTAAATATCTCTATCCTACTTGGAGACACTAGGAAATAAATGTGTGGTTTTATGCAATACATGTCTCCCCTATCGTGTGCAAATATAATATCATGGTCAAGCCGAGAAAAAAAAGTTCCGCTTCCGATTACATGCCTTTCAAAAATAGGGTCGGTCGGTCGGAATTTTTTTTTTTTGCCAATTTTTTTATGCAGATTGAATGGGGTATTCAATTATATGCAAAGTTTTAGCCTGAACTATTTCCTTTGCCCTACGAAAGCTATACACAAAATGGCCTCAAAAAGTGAATAAAACCTACCTTAATTATTGTCAATATATTTACGTTCGATAATTCGTAAAAAATAATGGAAAATTCAGGTCGTTCGCACGATATGCACAACGCTAGTCAAGACGGGAAGATGGCCAAAACTCCGAAGTGTGTGATGCACTGTGCATGTGTGGCGCGCGGCCAACAGACTTCGTTTTTACGGTCGAAAATATCGGGAAACACGCTGCATTGTATCACGTCAAATACGAGAAGTTCGAATTCAAAATGAACTCTTGAACACGGAAAATACATACACAAACAAGCTAGATCAATTATGTGAATTAACTTGCAAAAAAGTTCTTTCTCCATCGGTGTTTTTTCTTGGCATTTTTACGATGTCGAATCTGACCAGTTGACAGTGCACGTGCCCAATGCATAGCCACGCTATCGATCGCATAGCCGTGCACAGACTAGTTACCGCATTTTCATCATGTCTTTTAAATTTGCCCCTGCGCGGCGCGGCGGGAACCGGTCGTCGCGGCATTGAGCTAGGTTTACGCACGTGATTATAGTCACCATGACATCGAATTGCAAAGTAGTTATATCGCAAAGCGAATTTGTAAAAATAACGGAGGTTTCTTTTGAAAAAAATAGCGAATGTAAGTAAGAAAACAAATAAATACAAGCATTTTTTTGACGTGAAGACAGAAAAGACAACAGGTTTTTATTTCTATTTATTCAATCATTATTTTTTTTTTTTTTGGAATTGCCGATAAAATTTTTAGGGTCGCAGCCTAAAAATAGGGTCGGTCGGGTAACCGGAAGCAGAAGTATTATTTTTTTGGGCCTCATTATATTTGATAAGGGGAAATTTTTACCCCTTTTCGGGAGGAAGTTTGGCGGGCTTTTTTACCCGGGTCTCGGGGTAAAAATGCCCGCCCACATTTTTTTTTTTAAACGGCTATAGTCATATTTTTGTAATTGATTTAATATTGAGGGATACTACATCAAGTACAAATAACTTTTCAAACACAACTGGTTAATTGTAACTACAAACTCAATCATTGCAAACAGGTATTTTTATGTGGAAGGAAGTGGAGCATTAGCGTACATAATTTGCCCACAAGAAACTTGTAGACTTTTTAATATGAATAAATACCTACCAACATTGAAAAGTTTATAATTTCAATCATGTTTAGCCAAAGCATAGTCCATGTTATTAGGCATATGTATGTTTCTAGCCTACTGATGATAACCTAAGGCTGTATCAAAGGAGAACTACTAAGATACGCACATCTCTGTAACAACGAGACACATTTCTTAGAGAAAAGTAATGCGTTTATGGAGAAACTTCTACTCCATAACTACAAGGAAGAAATTGCCAGTCATAAAAGACGTAACATTTGAAAACTGTGAAAAATACATCATAAATGAAACACGACCAAAAGATGGTCTTCAAGTTAAACGCAAAAAAGGGTAGTAAATGACGAGGCAAACAGCGACTATTTAACGCACGTCCTACCCGACCTGCCGCTAAGAGAAAAGAGGACGCTCACGAGGCACGCATGCCGCGGGGTATTATGGGTAGGGCGCCAGAGGGCGCTATTGTATATAACTCTTAGCGGAAAATACCTGCCGGTAGGGGGAATATGCATAAGTAGTATTGCTCTACAGGTAAGTAGAGTGAAGTAGACTTGATATTTCAAGGTCATGTGACCTTCACTTCCAGTTTTACCGGAAGTGGTAATTTTAGACCCTTATATCATATTTCATGAATTATTAACTGATCAGGTTGAAACTTCACATTAATACAAAGCTATATTGACAGATAATTATATTGAATTATTATTATTACTGTGCACATAATTATTGTTATGCTTTGACGTCATGAATATTTAAAAGGTTGTACCGGAAGTGCAATCTTTAAAGGTAATAATTTCAATTTATTAATTTCATTTTTTGTTAATCATTAAATCATTTTGTTTACGGTCCAATAGAGAATCAAAACTGGGAACAGCTCTGTGGTTGTTCACAACCACAACCTCTAGTGTTTTTAGCTGTTCCCAATTTCAATAGGGAACAGCTATTGTTTTCGTTAAAGTTTTTTTTTTTCCTTTTTAGCTGTTCCCAATTGAAATTGGGAACAGCTCTTGTTTTCGTTAAAGTTTTTTTTTTTCCTTTTTGGCTTTTCCGCAAAGTTGCGGAAAAGCCTTTGTTTCTCTACGAATTTTTTTTCTTTTTTCTTTTTTTTTTTCCTCTTGGGACTTCCAACCAAAATGCCATAGACTTTGTGCACGTTTTTTCTAGCAAACACTTTTGGCATAAAACAAAGTCATATGACATCAAAACTTAACATAGTCACAGAACATATAGCAAAGGTCGTTCGCGAAGATAGACGTCATGATGACGTCATCATGGGTCACGTGACGTCATCATTCATGTGCATATTACAAAGTCCTATATCTACAGAACTGTTAGTCCGATTGAGTTGAAACTCGGTATGTAGGTAGATCGGGATGTGTTATAGACGAAAATTGAGGTGACGTCATCATGACGTCATCGTGTGATTTTATATAGATTTTTGAAGATTTGGACCTTTAAGCCATATCTCACTAACGCAATATGATAAATTCAAAATTCTTTTTGTATTAGGTTCGCTGGGCAATAGATAAATGCACAAAATTAGGAAAAATGTGTGACGTCATAATGACGTCAGCAAAAATGCGATTTTTTGAAAAACATATAAGGGAATGTCCGATCGTCTTGAAACTTGGTGGGTGGGTAGATAATAACACTAGTACACACAATCTTGAATGACGTCACGATGACGTCATCGGTCGATTTTTAAAGATTTTTTTAATATTGCCAATTTTATTCTGCTTAGAAAATTTCACACTTTTATCAATCCGATTTTTTTCAAACTTGGTACGGACTAAAACCACCATAAAATAATGAGCACTGCCAAGTATTGTTACGATGACGTCATCATTAGACATGTGACGTCATCGTTAACTTGTATATTTTAAGCCCCTATATCTCATGAACAGTACGTCAGGTTGGGTTGAAACTTGGTATGGGGGTAGGCCGGGATGTGTTACAAATAAATATTGAGGTGACGTCATCATGACGTCATCGTGTGATTTTATATAGATTTTTGAAGTTTTGGACCTTTAAACCATAAATCACGAACCCAATATGTTAAATTTAAAATTCTTTTTGTATTAGGTTTGTAAGGCAATAGGTATATGTACAAAATTTTGAAAAATGTGTGACGTCATGATGATGTCATCAAATATGCGCTTTTTTGAAACACATATAAGATAATGTCCGATCGTCATGAAACTTGGTGGGTGGGTAGATAATAACACTAGTACACAACATCTGAAATACGTCACGATGACGTCATCAGTAGATTTTTTTACGATTTTTTTAATATTGCCAATTTTATTCTGCTTACAAAATTTAACACTTTCATTAATCCGATTGTTTTCAAACTTGGTACAGACTAAAACCGCAATAAAATAATGAGCACTGCCAAGTATTGTTACAATGACGTCATCATTAGACATGTGACGTCATCGTTTGTATATTTTAAGCCCCTATCTCATCAACAGTAATTTAGATTGGGTTAAAACTTGGTATGGGGGCATGCCGGGATGTGTTACCAATAAATATTGAGGTGACGTCATAATGACGTCATCTTGTGATTATATATATATTTTATATATGACAAATGCAATATGCCAAAATCAAATTTCCATTTGAATGGGGTTTGTTAAACAAAACGTAAATGCACACAGTTTTGCACAAAACAGAAAAACATGACCTTAATTTAAAAAAAAACATAATGCGGAAAAGCCCTATGTTCTGTTGCAAACAGACATAGACCTCTAGTTTTTCTTCTTCTTATTCTTTTTCCACTTTTCCCCATAGGTTTTGTACACGTTATTATTCTACAAGCCACTTTGCCAATTATTTTAAATCCGATCAACTTTAAACTCAGCATAGTTATTAACCATCATCTGAGGATGTACGCCGAAACTTTTCGTCATGCTGACATCATCACGTGATTTATTATAGAATTTTGAATATTTAATTTTTCCCATAGACTTTGTACACAGAATTTTTTTTAAAAATGTCGATTTTCAAAGGGCATTTTCGACTCTTTGCCAGTAATTCATTTACACCAATCTTTGTCCAAGCAATGACCCTAATTCAAACAACATTGTGTAATGATGACGTCATGATGACGTCATCCGGTGTTTATTTATAGGCAATTAAATTGTGACAATTTTAATATTTAAAAATGCATAAGAAATCAACCGTACGCGTCCGCAGCATTCTGTTGCCGGCAAGTGGTAGAGTAGGTTGAGGTGACCCGTGACCCGTGCTTCCGGTCGAAAAAGGCCAAAACCGGAAGTGGCTTATTATTTAAAAGTGGTAATAGATATGAACTTGCTTTTAACTGTGTTAGTCTCTTGGCTGATAGTATTCTTCAAATCATCTACCGATGACGTCATGCAATCTTCGAGCGCCCTCTAGCGACAAGTTGAAAATTTTCAAAAATGTATTTTGAATAGATGTCTGTGGCGAAGTTTGTCAGAATCGCCTAAATATTGGTGTATATGATGACCTTGACCCACTTAAGACGTGTGCGCAGTTTAAGGTGTATGACGTCATCAGACCGGAAGTTATAATGAAAAGACCCTTTTTCCTTAAAAAATTCCTGAAAAATCAACCATGGCAGTTTTTATATTAGTTTTTACTTTAATTGTCTATTTAAGGGTAGGTCTAAAAAATGTCAAAGCTTTGAGGCAGTAAGCAAACTCGGACATGCCCTGCGCACGCAATAATAACTCTGCTTTAAAACATGCACAGTCCACAATGTACATGTACATGCACGTACATTGTACATATCATATGTCAGTCAGCCCTTGTGTTGCTGAGGTCAAATCCTGTCCACAGTGACCGTTTTAGCCGATTTCCGGCTAACTTTGACAGATTTTATGTTCATGCATAGTCAGGGACGTAGGATAGACACTTTTTGTATAGAATATGCATGTACATGTTCATTCGACCTGGATGAAACTCCTTTACGGCAGTCATTAATAAAACGGTCGAAACAGCTCAGTGTTTGTCCACAAACACATTTCTAGTTCACTTTTTTTTTCTTTTTCCACTTTTTTTCTCATAGGATAACACGTGTTTTCGTTCTACAAGTCACTTTTGGCCTTTTTTCAAATCTGATCGACTTCAAACCTGGCACACACTTAGACCACCATCTGAAGATGTATGCCGAATCATGACGTCATCATGACATCATCACGTGTCACGTGACGTCATCCTAAAAGAGCATACTTTAAGGCCCTATATCTACAGAACCGGAAGTCCGATTTGGTTCAAACTTGGTATGCAAGTATTCCGGGACGTGTTATAGACGAAAATTGCAGTGATGTCATGATGACGTCATCGTGTGATTTTATATAAATTATTCAGTTTTTGGACCTTTTACTTATATCTCATAAACGGAATGTGGTAAATTCGAAATCTTTTTGTAACAGGTTTGTTAGGTCATAGATAGATGCACAAAATTTCGTAAAATGTGTGACATCATCATGACGTCATCAAAAACGTGATTTTTTGATTCGCATATAAGGGTATGCAGGGGTGTGAGTGACCACTGATAAAAATAGCTGAAAACAGCTGAAAAAGGTGTAAAAAGGCTGAATTTTGGAAATCTCCTATCCTTTTGTACACAGCAAGTGAGGGAAAAAAGATGAAATCTAAATCCCAAAAAGCTAAAATCAGCTTTAAAGCTGAGATTTCATACCCCTGGGTATGTCCGATCGTTATGAAACTTGGTGGGTAGGTAGGTATAGATAACAGCATTCAAAATCTGAAGTGACATCATCATTACGTCTTCATCTGATTTGTTATGAATTTTTCAAATTTTAATATTTTCTTCAAATTTTGCATAAATTATATAAAATACGGTCTGATCGACTTCAAACCTGGCACACACTTATACAACTATCTGAAGTTGTATGCCGAATCATGACGTCATCATGACGTCATCACGTGTCACATGACGTCATCCTAAAAGTGCATACTTTAAGGCCCTATATCTACAGAACCGGAGGTTCAGATGGGTTCAAACTTAGTATGCAAGTATTCCGGGACGTGTTATAGACAAAAATTGCAGTGACGTCACGATGACGTCATCATGTGATTTTATATAAATTATGCAATTTTTTGACCTTTTACTCAAATCTAATCAATAGAACATGGTAAATTAAAAATTCTTTTTGTAACATGTTTGTCAGGTGAAAGATAGATGCACAAAATTTCATAAAATGTGTGACGTCATCATGACATCATCAAAATCGTGATTTAGTGATTCACATATAAAGGTATGTCCGATTGTTATGAAACTTGGTGGGTAGGTAGGTATAGATAAAAGCATTCAAAATCTGAAGTGACGTCATCATGACGTCATCGTCTGATTTTTCATGAATTTTTCAAATTTTAATATTTTCTTCAAATTTTGCAAAAATTATATAAAATACGGTCCGATCGACATCCGAGAACCTGATGTCCGATTGGGTTCAATGTCGGTATGCAGATATTCCAGGAAGAGTTTATAGACAAACATTGCAGTGAAGTCACGATGACGTCATCATGTGATTTTATATGAATTATTCAATTTTTTGACCTTTTACTCATATCTCATCAATGGAACGTGGTTAATTCGAAATTGTTTTTTGCAAAAGGTTTGTTAGGTCGTAGATAGATACAGAAAATTTCAAAAAATGTGTGCCGTCATCATGACGTCATGAAAAATGTTTTTTTTTTTTTACATAGGATGGACACTTTTTGTATAGAATACGCATGTACATGTTCATTCGACCTGGATGAAACTCCTTTACGGCAGTCATTAATAAAACGGTCGAAACAGCTCAGTGTTTGTCCACAAACACATTTCTATTTTTTTTTCTTTCCCTCTTCCCTACTCTTTTTGTTCTATCCCAAATCCCATAGATTTTGTACATGGTTTTGTTGACATCCACTTTTGGCATTAATCTTTGTCATACATCATTCAAAGTCAGCATCTGGAGGCATAGTCCCTATAGCAAAGTTGTGCGTCACCATGGGTCACGTGACGGACGTCATCACAAATGTGCATATTTTAAAGTCCTATGTATAGCTACAAAACTGTAAGTCCGATTGGGTTGAAACTTGGTATGTAGGTAGGCCGGAATGTGTTACTGAGGTAAAAATTGAGATGACGTCATCATGACGTCATTGTGTGATTTTATATAGATTTTTGAAGTTTTGAATATTATCACCATATCTCTCGAACCCGACATGCTAAATTCAAAATTCTTTTTGCATTAGGTTTGTTAGGCAATAGGTATATGCACACAATTTTTAAAAATTTGTGACGTCACGATGACGTCATCAAAAACGTGATTTTTCAAAACACATAAGGGTACTGGTAAATCCGATTGTCTTGAAACTTGGTGGGTAGATAGGTACTGTTACTAATATGCAAATCCCGAAGTGACCTCACGATGACGTCATCGGTAGATTTTTTCAAAACACATATAAGGGAAAGTCCAATCGTCATGAAACTTGGTGGATAGCTACTGGTAGATAATGGTACTGGTATGCAAAACCCGAAATGACGTCATCGGTTGATTTTTTATGATTTTTTTTAATATTTACAATTTCATTCCGCTTCCAAACTTTAACACTTCCTTTCATTGGATTGACTTCAAGCTTAGTACAAACCACAATGCAAAAATGTGCATTTACTAGTTTTATCAAGATGACGTCATCGTAGGACATGTGACGTCATCATATGCCAAATCCGAAGTGACGTCAACATGACACCATCAACTAATTTTTTATGAACTTTGAACAAAAATATATAATTTACATAACTGCACATTGGCAAAAAAGCATAAAGTCATACAACAATAACTAGAGGTCAAGACGTTTGTTGAGTTACAAACGCAGAGTGGTCGGGCCGACAACTATTTCATTAAACACAACCCAGTCAAGTTATGAATAATTTTATGTCAGAACATAGGATCACGAAAATTAACCTTTCCAGTACAACTAGGCCTAATGCTTTTGTTTATTAAAAACAAAAATATATCAAATTTCAGTATACATTTAATGTACACTTACAAGTTATTTCTGGTTTGATGACGTCATCAGTCCAAAAAGGGAAATGGAATATTGATTTAGTTCGGAGAGAACACATGTTCATTATGAAGTTAAAATAACGTATGAAAATATGGAAAATATAGGTGTACAGTATGTAGTAATAACACCTAACTTCCGCTTTGATGACGTCACAGCATTAAAGATTCAAAGGTCAACATTGTAACAGATATCATTACATGTGTATTTGGGCTACGAACAAAGTCATAAGACAGGGATCAAATGATAGAATTTAAAACAAATGATCATTTTTAAATTCTCCCTACTGTAACTTCCAGTCTGATGACGTCATAATTTTGAAACCTAGCAAAGTTATATGTAGTTGATAAAAAATAACAAGGGGTGACTTGGTTCAATTGGGACAGATGGATTTTAAATTAAAAAAAAAAGAAAACCCTATTTGGTGTACCGCTAGAGGGTGCCCTTTCAAATTATAACATCATAATGTTTTTTTTGTGTCCATTAGTCCGTTCTAAACGCTCTCGGTAACACCGGAAGTGAAGGTCAAGCGGTTTTGCGCCCGGGAATACGAATTGTTGCCTGAGGCATCACTTACAACCTCACGCAAAAATGAACACGATCGTTCTAAAGATATAGCTGGAACTATTTTCACAAATTTGGCCCTTAAATTGCTTGTAATTTGATACCTGATGACGTCAGATTTTTTGTAAACATCTTCTGACGGGGGTTCAAGTTCACCCCAGGTTTGATCATAATCCCGTACATCGTTTGGAAGAAATTTGGTTCATTTTGATTTTGAGGCCGCTGTCTGTATTTTAAATTCACCTAACTTTGACCTTCCAGTTGACCGGGAAGTAAAAGGTCAAGCGAGTTTACGTACACGACAAAAAATGTTTATCACTAAACGGTCTATCTGAATACAGAATACAAACATCATTGATGATTTTGTTCGAGAGTTATAGGTGACAGTAATTGGTCACTTTTTCAGCTAAAATTGCTTGTAATTTGACACCTCATAACGTCATCACGACGTCAGAGTAATATGCACCACTTGTAATGAGGGTCGATATATATTGAAAGTTACAAGTTCATATCATAAACCGTTTAGGAAAAAACCTGCGGAGAAGTATTGTCCGGGAAAAAAAAAGAAAAAAAGAAAGACTAGAACTGTATGTCTGTCGAAACAGAACACAGGGCTTTTTCGCTTTCTTTTATGTAGCAGAATTTCTTCGCCGCACAATTTTGAAGTGATTGCCGTAAACTTCGCTAGAGACATCAACAGTATGACAATGTGGTGCTTGGACGGTCCGCGCCCTCATGACCACGTGCGTGTGTGGTGTATGGGAAGCAGGCGATGCCGAATCTGGTCAATGTACATGTATACGCGCACACACTTGCGGTTTATGCTTGGATGAGTCGACTCTGCATTTTTTTACTCTCTCTGACGCAACTTGCGTAAGGGTATTTTTTGCCGACGCCGCGTCAACTGTGTGAACAATTTGACAAGCTGGGAACTTGGCACTGTTGAGGCAAATGTTTACGCTATCATTTAATGGGCAATTCAAGATTATATCTGTACGGATTGATTTGTTAGCAATTTTTGAAAAAGGAAAGGTCTTTTAACGTAACTTCCGGTCTGATGACGTCATACGCCTAAAACTGCGCACACGTCTTAAGTGGGTCAAGGTCATCATACACACTAATATTTAGGCGATTCCGACAAACTTCGCCACAGACATCTATTCAAAATACATTTTTGAACATTTTTAACCTGTCGCGAGAGGGCGCTCGAAGATTGCATGACATCATCGGTAGATGATTTGAAGAATACTATCAGCCAAGAGACTAACACCGTTAAAAGCAAGTTCATATCTATTACCACTTTCAAATAATAAGCCACTTCCGGTTTGGGCCTTTTTCGACCGGAATTTCTTATGCATTTTTAAATATTAAAAGTGTCCCATTTTATTTGCCTTTAAATAAACACCGGATGACGTCATCATGACGTCATCATTACACAATGTTGTTTGAATTAGGGCCTTTGCTTGGACAAAGAGTGGTGTAAATGAATTACTGGCAAAGAGTCGAAAATGACTTTTGAAAATCGACAATTTTTTTTTTAATTTCTGTGTACAAAGTCTATGGGAAAAATTAAATATTCAAAATTCTATAATAAATCACGTGATGACGTCAGCATGACGTAATGATTCGGCACACATCTGCAGGTCATGTTCTAAGTATGTGCCAGGTTTGAAGGAAATCGGAATTGTTTTAAGGCCAAAAGTGGCGTGTACAAAGTCTATGGGATTTTGTGCAAAAAAGAAGTGGAAGAAGAGGAAGAGGAAGAAAGAAAAACTAGAGATCTATTTCTGTTTGCAACAGAATATAGGGCTTTTCCGCATTATGATTTTTTTTTTTATCAATAATACATCCCTGACTATGCATGAACATAAAATCTGTCAAAGTTAGCCGAAAATCGGCTAAAACGGTCACTGTGGACATGATTTGACCTCAGCAACACGTGCGCTGCGGGCTGACTGACATACGATGTAAGTGCGTATGTACAACGTACGTGCATGTGCTGTACAACGTACGTGCATGTGCTATACACATTGTGGAAGTCCTGTGCATGTTTTACAGCTCTCTACCGCAACTTGCGTAAGGGTGTTTTTTGCCGACGTCGCGTCAACTGTGTGAACAATTTGACAAGCTAGGACTTGGCACTGTTGAGGCAAATGTTTACGCTATCATTTAATGGGCAATTCAAGATTATATCTGTACGGATTGAGTTGTTAGCAATTTTTGAAAAAGAAAAGGTCTTTTCAACGGAACTTCCGGTCTGATGACGTCATACACCTTAAACTTCGCACACGTCTTAAGTGGGTCAAGGTCATCATATACACCAATATTTAGGCGATTCCGACAAACTTTGCCACAGACATCTATTCAAAATACAATTTTGAAAATGTTCAACCTGTCGCTAGAGGGCGCTCGAAGATTACATGACGTCATCAGTAGATGATTTGAAGAATACTATCAGCCAAGAGACTAACACTGTTAAAACCAAGTTCATATCTATTACCACTTTTAAATAATAAGCCACTTCCGGTTTTGGCCTTTTTTGATCGGAAGCAAGGGTCACGTGATTTCACGCACACTGAATGAAACAAAGACTTTAACCTACTCTACCACTTGCCGGCAACAGAATGCTGCGGACGTGTACGATTGATTTCTTATGCATTTTTAAGTATTAAAAGTGTCACAATTTAATTGCCTATAAATAAACACAGGATGACGTCATCACGACGTCATCTTTCCACAATGTTGTTTGAATTAGGGTCTTTGCTTGGACAAAGAGTGGTGTAAATGAATTACTGGCAAAGAGTCGAAAATGCCCTTTGAAAAGCGACAATTTTGTTTAAATTTCTGTGTACAAAGTCTATATGGGAAAAATTAAATATTAAAAAATCTATATAAATTAGTCGATGACGTCACCATGACGACAATCTTCGGGACACATCTTTGCTATAGGGACTATGCTTATGCAAACTTTGAATGATGTATGACAAAGATTTATGCCAAAAGTGGTGAGCAGAAAAATCGTGTACAAAGTCTATGGGATTTAGGCGACAAAAAGAAGAAGAAAGAAAAACAACTAGAGGTCTATGTCTGTTTGCAACAGAACATAGGGCTTTTCCGCATTATGATTTTGTTTAATCAATAATATGCCCTGAATATGTATGAACATAAAATCTGTCAAAGTTAGCCGAAAATCGGCTAAAACGGTCACCCTGGACAGGATTTGACCTCGGCAATACGATGTTTGTGCGTGTGTACATGGTCTTTGCTTGGACAAAGAGTGATCTAAATGAATTACTGGCAAAGAGTCGAAAATGCACTTTGAAAATGGACAATTTTTTTTAAATTTTTGATGAAATCATCGTGACGTCACTTCGGACTTTGCATACTAGTACGATTTTCTACCTACCCACCAAGTTTCATGACAATTGGACCTTTCCTTATATGAGTTTTGAAAAATCGCATTTTGATGACGTCATAATGACGTCACACATTTTTCAAGTTTTGTGCGAATACATATTACCTAACAGACCAAATGCAAAAAAAGAATTTTGCATTTTGCATGTTGCGTTCGGGAGATATGGCTAAAAGGTCCAAAAAATCAAATATTCATATAAAATCTCAGGATGACGTCATCATGACGTCACCTCATTTTTAATCTATAACACATCCTGGTATAGCCACATACCAAGTTTCAACCCAATCGGACTTACATTTCTGTAGATATAAGACTTCACAATATGCACGTAAATTTTCAAAAATCAATAAAAAATTAGGTGATGACGTCATCGTGACGTCATAGTCTTGGCATAATTTTTGTATGAGGGTCTTCCTTGGCTGTAACTTTGATGACGATTCCAGATCGCCAAGTTATAAAAATGGTGAATTGAAAACGTGTACAAAGTCAATGGGTTAAAAATCCCACAGCAGAAAAACTGCACCTTTAAATACGTGATTTGCCTTTAAAATGAATTATTTTTCATAAAATATTACTTGATATTCTGACTCTTGGGAATATTTTCAATCAAATGGCAAACGTAAAAAAATACGATTTCTTTTTCCTTCTCATATAGTAATTCTCGGCCGAAGTTCAGAAACACTCAGTAAGATATATCAGTGTTGTATAGGGAAAGACTTGTGGAGAAAGCTGTGTACAAAGTCTATGAGAAAAAATAATTATTCATGAATCCATAATAAATCATTTGATGATGACGTCATCATGATGTCATAGTCTTGGCATAATTTTTGTATGAGAGTCTTCCTTGGCTGTAACTTTGATGACGATTCCAGATCGCCAAGTTATAAAAAGGGTGGCTTGAAAACGTGTACAAAGTCAATAAGTTAAAAATCCCACAGCAGAAAAACTGCACCTTTAAATACGTGATTTGCCTTTAAACTGAAACATATTTATAAAATGTTACTTGCTATTCTAACTCTTGGGAATATTTTCAATCAAATGACAGGCGTAAAAAAATACGATTTGTTTTTCCTTCTCATAGTAATTCTCGGCAGAAGTTCAGAACTACTCAGTAAGATATATCAGTGTTGTATAGGGAAAGACTTGTGGAGAAAGCTGTGTACAAAGTCTATGAGAAAAATTAATTATTCATAAATCCATAATAAATCATTTGATGACGTCACCATGACGTCACTCTTCGGGACACATCTTGGCTATAGGGACTATGCTTATGCCAACTGTCAGTGATGTCTGACAAAGATTAATGCCAAAAGTGCTATAATACGTCCCTGTCTATGCGCATGCATGAACATAAAATCTGTCAAAGTTAGCCGAAAATCGGCTAAAACGGTCACTGTGGACAGGATTTAACCTCAGCAACAGGCTGACTGACATACGATGTATGTGCCTATGTACAACGTACGTGCATGTACATGTACACATTGTGGATGCCTGTGCATGTTTTAAAGCAGAGGTATTGTCAACCTGAAGTTTTAAGCGTGCGCAGGGCATGTCCGAGTTTGCTTATTGCCTCGAAGCTTTGAAATGTTTTAGACCTACCCTTAAATCGACAATTTAAGTAAAAACTAATTTAAAAACTGCCATGGTTGATTTTTCAGGAATTTTCAAATGAAAAAGGGTCTTTTCATTATAACTTCCGGTTTGATGACGTCATCTGCCTAAAACTTCGCACACGTCTTAAAGGGGTCAAGGTCATCATATACACCAATATTTAGGCGATTCCGACAAACTTCGCCACAGACATCTATTCAAAATACATTTTTGAAAATTTTCAACCTGTCGCTAGAGGGCGCTCGAAGATTGCATGACGTCATCGGTAGATGATTTGAAGAATACTATCGGCCAAGAGACTAACACCGTTAAAAGCAAGTTCATATCTATTACCACTTTTAAATAATAAGCCACTTCCGGTTTTGGCCTTTTTCGACCGGAAGCAAGGGTCATGTGATTTCACGCACACTGAATGAAATAAAGACCTCAACCTACTCTACCACTTGCCGGCAACAGAATGCTGCGGACGCGTATGGTTGATTTCTTATGCATTTTTAAATATTAAAAGTGTCACAATTTAATTGCCTATAAATAAACACCGGATGACGTCATCATGACGTCATCATTACACAATGTTGTTTGAATTAGGGTCATTGCTTGGACAAAGATTGGTGTAAATGAATTACTGGCAAAGAGTCGAAAATGCCCTTTGAAAATCGACAATTTTGTTTAAATTTCTGTGTACAAAGTCTATGGGAAAAATTAAATATTCAAAAATCTATAATAAATCGATCGATGACGTCACCATGACGTCATTCTTCGGGACACATCTTTGCTATAGGGACACACATCTTTGCTATAGGGACTATGCTTATGCTAACTTTGAATGATGTATGACAAAGATTAATGCCAAATGTGGCACTGAGAAAAAACGTGCACAAAGTCAATGGACTTTGAAGTGGAACAAAAAGAAGAAGAAGTAAGAAAAAACAAGTCAGGTGTGTTTACAAACACAAATGCCCCGCAACCGTGACTGTTTCCATGACATAACACCACTCTAACATCAACTTACATGTACCTTGGTCAAATGGAACGTTCATTGACAGCATTAGTGTCTTCTGTAGGTTTTATATGAATTAATCCCTAATCCCTATGATCTCAGAATAAATACAAGATTTCTATTGTTTTAGCCACTGTGACCTTGACCCTTGACCTTTTGACCCCCAATGCGATAGGCTTCTTAGGATTGCCAAGGACAATCCACAAACCAAATTTGAAATTCATATGTAAAGTATTTCTCAAGTTATCGCACTGACAAAATTTCTATTGTTTCAGCCACTGTGACCTTGACCCTTGACCTTTCGGCCCCAAATGCAAAAGGCTCCTTAGGATTACCAAGGACAATCCACAAACCAAATTTGAAGTTCATATGTAAAGTATTCCTCAAGTTATCGCGCTGACAAAATTTCTATTGTTTCAGCCACTGTGACCTTGACCCTTGACCTTTCGGCCCCAAATGCAAAAGGCTCCTTAGGATTACCAAGGACAATCCACAAACCAAATTTGAAGTTCATATGTAAAGTATTCCTCAAGTTATCGCGCTGACAAAATTTATATTGTTTCAGCCACTGTGACCTTGACCCTTGACCTTTCGGCCCCAAATGCAAAAGGCTTCTTAGAATTGCCAAGGACAATCCACAAACCAAATTTGAAGTTCATATGTAAAGTATTTCTCAAGTTATCGTGCTGACAAAATTTCTATTGTTTCAGCCACTGTGACCTTGACCCTTGACCTTTTGGCCCCAAATGCAAAAGGCTTCTTAGGATTACCAAGGACAATCCACAAACCAAATTTGAAGTTCATATGTAAAGTATTTCTCAAGTTATCGCGCTGACAAGATTTGTCCGGACACACACACCCACACATGCACGCACCCAGACTTGTTTCACATACCTAGTGTGGACTTTCCTTTCTTTTCGTGTAGTTAAGGAACACCAGTGGAAAAACTCATTTTTCTCAAACTGTGAAAACTCTTACAACCCAATTTTTTTCAATGATTCCCTTTAGTGTTTCTCTTCATTCTGCTACAGATAAACCTAACCCGAAAATGCCTCTAAACCTGTTTTCCAGAAATGGGGAAACACTGTGTGGACGTGGGCAAGTCCACACTTCGTCGCTGCTACCTACATTATGTGGACGTCTTTTGTTCGGAAGTCCACACTGCGTATGTAAGACAAGCTCACCCACACACACACACCCACACACCCACCCACCCACCCACCCACGGAAGGACAAGGCGGAAACAGTATGCCCCTTCGGCTTCGCCGCGGGGCATAAAAAACCAGAACAAAAAGAAAGGCTTTTCCCGCAACTTTGCGGAAAAGCCAAAAATGAGAACAAAAACAAAGGCTTTTTCGCAAAATTGCGAAAAAGCCAAAAATCAGAACAAAAAGAAAGGCTTTTTCGCAAGAATTGCGAAAAAGCCAATAAATCGTAACAATTCCAGACAGTGGTCGGGTTGTGCCCAACCACTCAATAAGCGTAAGGCCAAAAAAAAAAGGTCTCCGGTTTCTGGTATGGAGCTTGCCCCAAAAGTGGTGCGGCGACGCGGCTTTTTTTTTTTTCTTTACCTGTTTTTTTTTTTTTTTGGCTTCAAATGTCGGTTGATGACTGCAAATGGTCCCGACTAAACTTAGTGCAAATATATGGGAGTCCAGAGAGGCCACATAAAGCTTATTCTCGATCATGACCCCATCTAAAAACACATTAAAATTGTGCAGCAGCAGGATTCCAGTCAAACCAGTGAGTTTGGCAGTTTTGAGACATCATCTTGTATTGAAAAAAAAAACTGTTTCATTTTGCCGACGCGCAATGGCTACGGCGACGCGCGCGCATACCAGAAACCGGAGACTTTTTTTTTTTGGCTTAAAAGCTTTATGTTCTGTTTTCAAACTGACATATGTAGACCTCTAGTTTTCTTCTTTTTGGCTTTTTTTCAAATTATTATTGAGTGGTCGGGCACAACCCGACCACTCTTTCTGGATCTGTTACGATTAATCTTTCTTTCTTTCTTTCTTTCTTTTTTTTTCCGGACAATACTTCTCTGTAGGTTTTCTCCTAAACGTTATTTGGTATAAATTTGTAACTTTCAATATATATCGACCCTCATCCGAAGTGGTGCATATTACTCTGACGTCATGATTACGTCATCAGGTGTCAAATTACAAGTGATTTTAGGTGGAAAAGTGACCAAATACTTTCACTTATAACTCTTGAACTAAATAATCAATGATGTTTGTATTCTGTATGAGATAGACCATTATTTGCTCAACATTTTTTGTCGTGTACGTAAACTCGCTTGACCTTTACTTCCGGGTCTACCGGAAGGTCAAAGTTAGGTGAATTCAAAATGAAGACGTTAGCCTGACATCAAAACAAAGCAACATTTCTGCCGAACGGTTCACGGTTTGATCACAAAACCTTGTGTGAATTTGTACCATGTTACAAAGATGTTATAAATTTTGTTACGGCATCATGACGTCATCAGGTATCAAATTACAAGCGATTTAAGGGCAAATTTTGACACAATAGTTTGCGTTATATCTTTTGAACTAAATAGAGTATCATGTTGGTTTTTTTTTCGTGAGGTTGTAGACTATGCCGTGAGAAACATTTCTTATTCCTGATCACAAAACCGATTGACCTTTACTTCCGGTGTTACCGGAAGTGCAATAAAAACTGAATATAACTCAAAAGCGGAAGCATTTTACTACAGACATATATATTATGCAAGTGTTTAGTGAGAAATGCAAGTCACAAAAAACAGTGTGATGATGTGATCGTCCGAAAGGGCGCCCCCTATCGGCACATAAAATAGTGTTTGTTTTCTTTAATCTGAAGACCATCGGTTCTAATTTTACCAAATCGCTCCTTGATATTCTTTGATTAACCAAAGATGACTTGGCAAGGTTTCAAATTCATGACGTCATCAGACCGGAAGTTACGGCTATGAGAATTTGAAAACGATAATATTTTAAATTGATTTCTATCATTTGATTCATGTCGTATATCTTCGTAGCCCAAATAACGATATCCATAACAATGTAACTTTTGCTTCCAAATACTAGTGACGTCATGAAACCGGAAGTTAGATGTTTTAAATGCATACAATTATATTTTCCATATTTCCATACGTTTTTTAACTTCACAATAAACATTTATCCACTCCGAACTAAATCATTATTCACTTCCTGTTTTTTAATAATGACGTCATCAAGCTAGAAATAACTTGTATGTGTACATGAAATGTTTATGGAAATTTATCACACCGTTAAAGATGCATTGTTAACAAAATAATTTATTGTGATGGAAATGATTTAATTTCGTGATCCTTTGTTCTTACAACAACATATTCATAATTTAACTCGGCAGTGTTTTATTAAAAAAATTGCGTGCCCGACCACTCTGCGTTTGTAACAACAAATGCGAACCTCTAGTTATTATTATTATTATTATTATTTCTTCTTTTTGTTCCATGCAAAATCCCATAGACTTTGTACACGATTTGAGTACACGCCACTTTAGAAATTTATCTATGTCATACATCATCCAAATTAAGCATATGCATTGTCAATATAACAAAGTTGTGTCCCAAAGAGTGACTCCATAATGATAACGTCATCATGGGTCACGTGACGTCATCACAAACATGCATATTTTGAAGTCCTATATTCCTAGGATCGATTGGGTTGAAATTTGGTATGTGGGTAGACCGGGATGCGTTATAGGTAAAAAAATGAGGTGACTTCATGATGACATTATCATGCGATTTTATATGAATATTTGAATTTTTTGACCTTTTAGCCATATCTCAAGAATGCAAAATGCAAAATTCAAAATTCTTTTTGTATTTGGTTCGTTAGGTAATAGCTTTTTGCACAATTTTTTTTAATTTTGACACATGACGTCATAATTCAAAGCCCTATGAGAATGTAATCACATATTATATGCCACCATTTCCCAATAATTTTCCACAGAACTACACATCCTTTCTGGATAGAACTTATTTGAAACTTTACATATCACAACAAATTTGCCAAAACAGCCCTGTGTTTGTCCACAAACATAAGTACAGTCATGTGGTTGCTAAGGCAAAGCGTTTACCTTGTTAAGCAAAGCTAATCCGGTGATTTTTGGCTGTTTCGGCACTTTTGCCGAAACAGCCTTTGTTTTCGTTAAGATTTTTATTTTTTTTTACTTTATTATTTTTTTTCTTTTTTAGTCATTTTGCCCATAGCATTTGTGCAGGTTTTTTTTGTCCCCGGCACTTTGGGCACTAAAATCAATCCAATTGCCTTTAAACTCGGCACACAATTAGACCAGCACCTGAAGTTGTGTGCCGAACATTGCCGTCATCATCAGTCACGTGACGTGACATTATATGCGATTTTTCTTTTGTGACCGTTTTCTAGCAGAATTCGGCTAGATCTGACAGATTGGGCTATATCTCCAGAACTACAGGTCCGATTGGGTTGAAAGTTTATATGCACCTAGATTGGGATGGGTTACAGATGAAAATTAAAGTGACGTTATGATGACGTCATCATGTGACCTGTGACGTCATATTGAATGTGCATATTGTGAAGGCCTATATCTACAGAACTACAGGTCCGATTGGGTCTAAAGTTGGTATGTACCTAGACTGAGATGTGTTAAAGATGAAAATTTAAGTGACGTCATGATGACGTCATCACATGACATGTGACGTCATATTAAAAGTGCATAATTGTGAAGGCCTATATCTACAGAACTACAGGTCCGATTGGGTCGAAAGTTGGTATGTACCTAGACCGGGATGTGGTTGACATGAAAATTGAAGTGACGTTACGATGACGTCATCACGTGACATGTGACATCATATTAAATTTGCATATTTTTGAAGGCCAATATCTACAGAACTACATGTCTGATTGGATTGAGATCGGAAGTGCCTTGTCATTTAAAATTGGTAAAAGATGTGAACTTGCTTTCAACGATACAGAAAATTAATGGTGACGTCATAAAATGTTAGAGCGCACTCTAGCGGCAGGTTGTTATAAATGGTTTATAGATGAAAATTGATATGACCTCATCATGACGTCATCACGTGATATGTGATGTCATAATTTAAAGCCCTGTGAGAATGTAATCACACATTTATGTGCCACCATTTAACATAAACAGAACTACTTTACATGTCACATATGTCACCAAAAAGATGCCGAAACAGCCCTGTGTTTGTCCACAAACATAAATCTAGTTATCAGTTAAAGGGAATATACATCATTTGCTTTTGCTGTAATTTTCAGAAATGGATGGAATTGGGGGGTTGGAAATATATAGCAAATATAGTTACACTGACTTTTTTGAGGTTTTGGGTTCGAAAAAGCTATAAAAACCAAGAAAAACAATCATTTTCCTGTAGTCTGGCTCCCTGACTCCATTTAAGAAGAAACAGAGCAGTTTACATACATTGGGGAATTGTAAGGTCAGGGAACCAGTCTAGCTGGTTTGTACCCGTTCATAGGTGTGTAATCGATTGCAAACAAGTGCGATGGTCAACTGGGGCCAGTATTTGAAAAAAAGCCAGTTTTTTTCCAACGCTGGTCGGCCGATCAGCGTTGGAAATTGATACAAAAATTACCACTTTTCTTGAAAATGACAGTATACCAGGAGCCATGATTTTACAGGATGCTTTACACTGTCATTCACTAACAGTCCAGCAAGGTATTTCAAAATGATTTGGTAGTTTTATTTTTTGATATTTGCAAATGTTGTATTTTCCCTTTAATAACTCGTGAAGGAGGCTTTTCTCAAAATTTTTACTGCACACCATAATGGATAGGAACCTTATTAATATTGGTGAGGCTTGAAAAGATTGACTGCTATTGCAAAAGTCAGTGTTACAACTTTCAATGATGCACATAGCCAGGCCTATTTTTCCAATTTAAACGAAAATAATGAACACATTACAACGATTTTTAGCATATACTTGGATCATTATGAGGAAAGTAAACCCTGAGAGTTGCATGAAGATTCGGTCTTCCAAACGGGAGAAATTAATTTTCAATGATTTCGTCCGCTAACGTGAACATGTGTGTGCACATGTAGTTTCATTCAAAATGAAGTGTTACGTAACCTTTAGAAATCGCCCTTCGCAACCACATGACTGAGTAAGTCTAGTTTAACTTTCAATCATACTGAGCATATTTTCTGAGAAACACAACGTTCAAAAGCCATATTTTTGGGATGCATAAATTTCACTGCTCTGTTACAGCTCTGTTAAGTACGTAATTGGATTAACTTTGTTAAACAACGGCGATGTTTAGGCCTTCGCAACCACATGCCTGTAAACATGTGCTTTTCATGCATGTCATTGCACTGGAGAAGACCTACGTGTACGTACGTATCATATGTGTTGTGTGTTTTGGAGGATAAAAATTAGTGAGATTTTAGCGATGCAGCTGTTGGGAGTCTTTCCGTCACGTGGCAGCCCGACAAATTGAACACACCATTGAGTATTATTTTCACATAAATTTTGCATCTCACAATGTGCGATTTAGTTAAGAAATTGCGTAGCATTCTGTGGATACTGCGTCGCAAAATGCAATGTGATACAGGGCAAATCACTGACCGTACCTAAAGAAGACACCACAACATTTTTTGGTCAAAATGTACATTTTAATCAACATTTCATTTTGCAACAAATATAATTATTTTCACTGTTTATTGATTAAATTGGTTTCCGTTGGTGCACGATAACCCCTTTTTCCCAACCCTATTGTTGACAACCATTACCATTGCTCCAATAGTAAGGAAGCATTTGCTACCTGTTGTCTAGTGAATGTTGAACAGTAAGAGAAAAGTTTTCGTCATACGGATTCAAGCATTTACTTTTCCCTCAAGTTTGAACTCCAAAGTAAATGCTGTTATTGTTTACTTAAACTTCCCAGCATGTACTAGTTTTTATTCACACGACACAATGTTTCAGTTATTGAAGGAGGCCTTTGTTATAGAAATGATACATGTACACGGTACATGTAGTATACCCAGATTGGTCTATATGTTAATGCTTACGGTATATTCAAGCCACAAAGTACTCAAATCAGAGCCTGCTTACATGTATGTGTTCCTACCATAAAACTGTGTACTGACGACTGGAAGAATAGATTAGAACATTTCCAAAATAGACAGAGCTGTAGACAAGTACACTGTACAAGTAATTTGGAAGCAGCCAAATACTGTGTAATTGACAAATCATACTCATGCCTGTCTGTTTGGAACATGTACAGTAGTTAGCTGAGCTGAGATTAAATTAATGACGCATGAGTGGGAGATACTGTCCTACCTTTCAGCAATTGTATTTGCAGCAGTATTCATGATGGTGTAGGGGAAATGTGTGCACAGTCCAAGTAAGAAGAATCCAATCTATTTCAACAATAAATAAGTAAATAAACAAGATGAGTTAATAAAACTTTTACTTTTTACATGTTTACTTTCAAATATGACAGATTTTAGAAGTATTCGATGTACGGTAACTCTCGTTACATGTATGTAACTCAAACTCGGATAACTCGAAATAGTGGACCAGCCAAAGTGGAATTTTACACTTTGGACGCAATTTTTTGGTAATAGCATGAATAGCAGGCAACCATGTTAGATCAATCAGTCATAGGATAGCATAGGGAAGAAAATGTAGGTGGATTCCACCCTTGATTTTGACCCTAAAGGTAATTTTCAAGGTAAAAGGTCAAATACGGTCAAAATGTGTATTTCTTTAGATTTTGGAAGAATTTGAACATCAATTATTGCATGCATTTGTAAGAAAATACCTTTATTTTATTGTAGGTGTACTCCAGAGTTGTAATAAAGTTACACATGTACTATAAAATATTTCACCTCCATGTATGACATTATACTGCAAATATAACAGCGTTGCTGTTGAAACCCCTCAGCCAGAGTCAAGTTATCGTCCAGAAACCATTAACTCAACATGGTGACCTTGACCTTTGGCCTTTGACCCCAGAACCAGTCCCAACATGCCTGTACCAATGGGAAACCCCCTACTGAAGATAGACCCCAAAATTTCATGTCTAACTCAAGTTATCATTCGGAACCATTTACATTTAACTCACCACGGTGACCTTGACCTTTGACCTTTTGACCCCAAAACCAATCCCAACTTGCCTGTACCCAAGGGCAACCCCCTACCTAAGTCAAACACCAAAATCTCATTTCTAACTCAAGTTATCATTCGGAAACCAATTACATTTAACTCACCGCGGTGACCTTGACCTTTGACCTTTTTGACCCCAAAACCAATCCCAACTTGCCTACTACCAAGGGCAACCCTCTACCAAAGGTAGACACCAAAATCTCATTTCTAACTCAAGTTATCATCCGGAAACCATTTACATTTAACTCACCACAGTGACCTTGACCTTTGACCTTTTGACCCCAAAACCAATCCCAACTTGCCTACTCCCAAGGGCAACCCCCTACCGAAGTTACAATCCAAAAGAACATTTGTAACTCAAGTTATCATCCGGAAACTAAGCTGCCCGGACGGACGTTCCAGCCAGACGGAATTGTGGGGTGATAGCATTGTGTTCCCATTATCCCTTTTTCTAAAGATTCCCTTCTGGGGTGATGTTTTTCCATTGTGTAAAAAGTGGGGTGATGTGTTCTGAAAGGAACATCACCCCACAAGGGTGGTCTGGTCAGGACGGACACACTGACATACGGACGGACGGACGGACGGACGCCCTAGGCGATGACAATACCCCTCGAGCCTCTTGGCTGAGGGGTAAAAAAGTGGTGTGTTTTTCATGAAACACATAAAAACATACGCCATCGTATTAATTTGAATTGACACTTGGCACTTCAGTCACGTCAGTCATCACTCCGACGGTTTGTACCATTTTGGTATTTGGATGGTAGTTCTGGAAAAAAAGTGTTTTACTTAATGTCTTCAAGTATCTATATTATTGCATTGGCCAGCTGGGTTGCAGCAGTCAGTGGCATCACACCTGCAGGAAAGCGCACACCTCAGATTCCTTTATGCAGAAGCAAGTGCATCAGGTTGCTCTGCCCATCAATATGATTAGGTTATATTCATCATCATCATGCTTCATCTGGAATGGAAAAATCAGTATGGATGAAACAATTTTTCTTCGTCATCTTTTCCTTTAGATCTCATGTGCTGTGCAATGTATAATTGTTCTAGCCATGATGTGATGCAAAACCTGTCTCTGGCTTGTTCATTGTAATGTGCATCAGTAAAAGCGTGCATGGTTGAAGCGCCTTGGGATTTATTCGGAACAAAATTGTCATCAATGAACTCAGCGTATGATGTATGAACTGATGGTGCTGGAGTTTCATGTTTGTGGGATAGACAAGTTCCCTTTAGTTGTACCTTTTAAGAGTAATTTCGTGTAAATACTTCATATAAGTGTCCACGCTAAAAAAAACCCCAATTTTGTAATACTTTGTGGGATGAAACGACTTGGGGAGCAAGTAACCAAAATAGACTTTTTAAACTTTTACTTTGCCCGTTGCCATGGTTACAGGCCATTATGTGTTTTGGCCATTTTTTTTACAATTTTGAGGCTGCACAAATTCATATCAATTCCTTCCATAGTAAAAACGCTCCTCTTAAAACTGCTATGCCTGCACTCTCATCTCTTAATCTTTGGCCTTGAGCATTGTGTAAACACACCCACTCTCAAATTCGTATCCTTGTGGAGACATTTCTTTGTTCTCGTGTAGTAAAGTTTTCGATTTTGAAAGTGAAGTTTCAAAATGCTTTTATTTTAACCAGAATTAATTTCCTAGGCTGAAATTCGGACTTAATATCCCTTGTTTTAAAACCCTTCCATTTGCGACAGATTAACCAACCTTGGAAATTCCTAGTTTTTGAGTAAAATCCATATATGTTTCGTGAAAACCTTGTGGAGACCTATTCATCTACATGTATAGAAATTTCCCTGTGGAGACCTTTACAATGTTTTGTTCCCTATTGTGTGCGTGTCTCCACAAGGCTTCAAATTTCAGCACACCGTCACGCAGACCACCACACACGAGCGAGGAAGTGGCCCACTGCATTGTGTATAGTTGTCCATGGATCAAAGAGCCTACTTTATTGGATGGATATTCTTCGTCTTATTTTGGATGGTGGTTAACATTGCCCAATCATGATGAATTTTACATTGATAGTTAGCTTATGAATCACCAAGTCTACTGTGCGATTAAGAAAGTCAAAGGAGGGCGGTAGCGGAAGTTATGGCGAGTTGAAGATGGTCAGTGCGGCATAAACTGAGCGGAAAAGCGACTTTACACACAAATTTGAACCAAAAACTGGGGAGAGCTGTGAAGTTTATCTCAAAAATGACGGAGTTTAATCGGCTTCTTTTCTAATATAAATCACATTAATTGGAAGCATATTATATCTTCATAATACTCGATTAAGGACGAAAACTTATACCACGTTTGTTAGTTATGACATAAAAACAGTAGGTATATGTGGGGGATACCAGACTTTGCCATAGGTCTGGGGGTAGTACAGGGCCAATGGGGAGAAGGGAGGGTACCAGACTTTACCCCCTCCCCGTCTCTGCCCCCCTCCCATTGTACCCCTCCCTTTCCAATGATCCCCCGCCCCCAAATAGATCCCTCTCCCAATATATCTGTCTCCCTCCCCAAATATATCTCCCCCTCTAGCTCCCCAAATATATCTCTTCTCTCTCCGAGTTGTTATATTATAAGTGGGGGACAGGTACCAGACTTTACCCCTCCCTGCCCCTTCCCCACCCCTATGATCCCCCTCCTCCGCCCCCTCCCCCTCCCCACCACTCTCACCCTCCCCACCCCACTTAGCCCCGCCCCTCCAAAATAGATCCCCCTCCAAAATAGATCCCCCTTTCCCAAATATATCTCCCTCCTCTAGCTCCCCAAATATATCTCTTCTCTCTCCGAGTTGTTATATTATAAGTGGGAGGTACGGCGACAAACCCCATATCCCCCTCTGTCTAGGCACCAGACCAGGCTCTTACTATCTCTTTATTAAAGGGATAGAGAGGTTTTTATGATTAAAAACTTTATTTTAAAAAATAAATCATTTTTAATAAATGAGCCTCGAGCTATCTGATCACACAGATCAATGCGATCATCATATAATCATCGAGAATGGTTTTTTAGTTTGTGAAACGTGCGGTGAAGTAGTCTCACGTTACTTTGATTTTTCGGCAGAAAATGCGCAAGAAGATCGTATCAATTGGTCAATTTTAAAAAGAAATAAAAGAAAAACTGTGGAGAAACTTATTTTTTCTGTGTGTCCAGAGCAAGACTCAGAAGATGTCAAAGAAACAATCAATAAATATAACGAGCTCGTTAATTACAAAACATTGAGGGGAAACGGATGTGTCAAGCGGTCGTTAATAGCCGCGAGTTTCCATAATGTAGTTGGATTAGACAAAGAACGAGTTAGAGATTTATTTAAAGTGACTCAAAATCAATTTAATAAAGCACTAAAAAGATACGATGACCACTATAATAAATGCGGGGCCGAGGGTATAGCCCTCAGCGGTGAAATAGAGGTATAACTCGGTGGATCGCTTTCATAATGTTTATTTACCGAGAATTTGAACTTGTAAGTTTTTCGATAAGAGATTTTTTTTTCTTTTGCCAGCCGTTCGTCTACCCGTTTTTTAACTTCTTTTTCAAAGTCTGTATCGTTTTTAATTTTTTGAAGCTTTGTGCTGGTCTTTGTTCTAATTTTTTGCTTAAGCTCGTTAAATTTTGCGAGCTCTTTCGTAATCAATAAGAAGTCTTTGTGCGATATATCTCCGTCGTTGATGGCTTGAGACACGTATTCTTCAATCGTGTTAAGTTTGGAGTCTGCTAGTATTTTAATCTGGTCGTGCTTTTTCAGCTTGGCGGATAATCGCTTAGACGCGATTCTAAGCAGAATATCTACACCAAAAGCGCCTATAAACGTTCCTTCTAGCACTAATCCAACGGGGGCTGATATAACACCCAAGAGAGCGGGAATACTGACAGCCCCCGCTATAGCCCCCAATCCTTCTAATCCTATCTCTACGTAATTAAAAGTGTCGATCACTCTCTTTATTTTTTTATAAGTGCGCTCTCGGTGGTCTCTCTCTTTCAAGATTAAAGATCGAATCTCTTCAATCTTTTTAAGTCTGTACACTTTTGTTTCTTCGTTACTATTTAATCGGAGTACATCTCCAGAAATATCGGGGTATAACGCCTTACCATCTACACTCATGTTTTTAATATAAAAAGATTTTAAAATTAAAAGATCTCCAACTCGATAATGATACCCTCACCCTTATTGTTGAATACCTGTCCTTTTTCACCGCTGATAGAAAATGTCAGTTTGTCGATTATACCGTTTTTAAGATTTTTGAATCCCTCGGCTCTATCAATATCGGGTTTGCGCGTAGCCACGGGTACGATTTTTAAGATGTCAGAAGGACGACCATTAAAAAAGTTTTCACTTGTACTTAATTGCGGGCAGCGAATAAACAAAAATTTAAACGGATTAACGTCGTAAGACCCCGTATACACCACTTTGGGTACCAGTCTTCCTTTGGGTAAATTGAGTAATCGAGATACTTCTCTGTTCAAGCGCAATTTGAGATTTACGTCGGTTATCACCAACGTCACCTTTTTAGATTCTCTAAATATTCGAAAACTTACCCCGGGTATAGAATTTAAAATGAAATCGAACCAATCAACGTCGTACCACCCCGGTGCTATGATGACCGAACCGATACTTCCGAATGGTAACGGTGCTAAATTTCTCGGAGGAATAAAATCTAAATCATCACCCGTCACGATAAGACTTCCTCTTATAATCACCCCTGCTTCTCTACTATCTCTCAACTCGCTCAACTCGCTCGCACCAATTTCTCCTTTAATAAACTTTAAAGCCAATTCCTCACCTTCAAAGATTTTTCTTTCTCTAACATATAATATTCTTCCTTAAGATTGAAGCGTATTAAGTTCTAATTCAGTTTTTGGTATTTCTGAAGACATGGCGGCTAAAATCAACCCTCGCCGTTCAGCTATAATAGCTCTTTTTCTTTTGTTTGATTCTAAAACGGATTCTAGTCTATCGTCTTCGTACGCTTTTATAAGATCGTTTATAGTTTTTTGTAAAACATTTTCATCGTTAAATAAAAAAGGGTATGGTATATCGGGCAACAATCGCTCTATAAAATCTCTATCCGGCGTTCTTATGTGTACATCTGAAAGAAACTCCGGGGGTATGAGGGGAGGTTTATCTGTGGTAAACGCGGGTCTCCCATCTATTTGCGTAAACCAATCAATCTCTGTGGCGCTGGAAATATTAAAATATCCGGGGTTAAACATTAGCCTTTTTATGCGTACAGATCTTTGACCGTTTAGATTATCTACAACGTCTTCTAATTTAAACGTCTGCTCATTTTGAAACAAGTGAAACGAATGCATTTATTTTAAAGTCTTTTTATATTAAAACTGAAACTAAAATAATGAGTGATTATAAGTCGTTAAAAAAGCAGATACAATCGATAGCCGATCAGGTAACGAAACAAGTAAATCAAAATGTAGCCAAGGCAACCGAGCTAAAGCATCAAGTTGCATCCTAAACAAAGTTTTAAACAGCACTAAACCCAGTGAACTGGAAGTTATAGTTAATAATACCAACGGGTTTTTAACCTTGTTCCCCGACTTAACCTCAGACTATAAATTGCCTCGCATCACAACGGATGAGGATGTAGATCGTTGGAAATCACACCCAATGTCGTTTTATCAAAATCAGTTAAATTTTGCGATCTACTGCGCTACTACGGGCTGCGGTGTTGGATTCGATCTTTTAAACGCGAGCAACCGTTACGTTTGGGCCATCTTTAACTTTCATTTATATTTTACGGTTAGAAAGATCCTGTACGACTTTTCCGCTCCTTTACCGGGAGATGACGCATTCAAAGCTCTAGACAACAGTTATAATCTCAGAGCTTTTACCGATACCTGTTTGTTGTTTGGCATAGATCAAAACAAGTCTTTTAAACAGACGAGAGACACAAACTCTAACGGTTTAGGTATAGCTTATTACTGGGACACGTCTTACGTACCCGTACCCGAAACGATTATGATACAACCGACCTTAATCTCGAGTATCGTCAGTATCGTAAAAATATGATTGGTGGAACTAAAATGGGGTTTGGTTTGGAAGATCCACCCAAGGGTTCGGGGCGTTACAGCGATTACACCGTAGCCTTTATCGAACAAAATGAATCGGTACAAAAGGCTTGGTTAGATTTTATACCCGACACGAGTTCGTTTACCCCACGCGGGAATCATAAAGATCAACGAATCGATCAGATCTTACGTGTACGCTTTACTCGGTGCGCAGGCTCAAACAAAACGAGCGTATTATCACCAGGCACCGGATTAGACGCTCAGAGACAATTTAAATGTCATCGTTGAAGATATCATCAATGCAGTAGACGACATGGAAACGAGTATCAATCAATTTCAAGACTCTTTGCAGTATGCCAGAACGCCTCTAAATTTTGTCGTGAAACCGGGGTTGTATTTAATTCCATCGGATATGAACTTGAGGGTTGGAACGCACGACGGCTATAACAACAATCTTCAAATCGCTACCCAGATTATGAAAACTGGTTTGGTGCCAGATTTAAACTCACAACCTCAACCGGACGACTCTTTTGATGACACCGATGACGTCGCGCCACCAACACCCCCAGAGCCTATGACGAACGATGTTGTATCACCAACACCAACACCAGCACCAACACCAACACCCACACCAACACCTACACCTACAGTTTTAACCCAGGAGCCCACGAAACTACAAACTCACCAAGACGAAAAATTATCGTTGACGGTAGGAATATTGGCTATCGTTGGTATGGGTATTTTGGCTTACGAGGTAACGCGATAAGTCACACTCTAATCACAACACACACACACACACACACACACAAAAGCCTTACCAACTTTGTGCTGGTAAGGCTTATTTTTTTTGTTTAAACTTGATTACAACTATTACTACCATCGTTTTTGCAGGTACGCAAACACCAAGGCCCCCACACCCAAAAACAAAGCCCACACGTGTTCGGCCAACCACGATACGGACTTACTCAACGCGTTACATATCCAACTTAGTACGCTGCCTATGATACCAGGCAGAGCACCCAACGCGCTCACTCCGAGTTTGTTGGTGTTGGCGCGGGTGGGGCACCCGCACCTCTCACACTACCGACGATGCTACTCACTATGGTGCTGATGACTAAACTCAAAGCGGCTAAAATACTCACTACGGTCACACCTTGTTTCTCTAAACAGAGTTCTAATCTTTTCCGCCAGAGTCGTGTCGCCGCCTAATATTTTATTAATCGTTTCTTTGATTCGAGCGATCTGACTTTTAAGCCCTCGTTCGTTTGGCTTTTGCGGCTTCTAATCTGGCGGATCTTTCAACGTTCAAGTCGCTCAATTTATCGTTTAACTCTTGTCGACCCTCTTCGCTGTGCGATTCGTCGAGTTCTTGCCTCGTGGCTGCAATCTCTCGGTCTAGTTCTGTGAGATGCGCTAAATTAAGTTCTAGGTTACCTCTTAACGTCTGAAGAGTTTTATCTAACCCTGGAGTTCTCTGTAATTCAATCCTTCCGTTTGAGCGCCGGTGTCTTGTTCTAAATCGTCTATAATCTCGATTACCTCATCGGTGACTCTGGGTAGTTCTGTCATGGGGATACTCTCGAGTTGTATCGATCGCAATTGTTTGACTTTGATCGTCACTGAGCGTCTTACGTGCGTAATGCTAAAGCCTAATTCCTTTCTAATAAAGTCTCTACCGTTTAAACCCATCTTTCTTACATTTAACTCTATAGTCCTCAGAGTCAAAATCTGTCTGGGTTTCTTTGATCCGTTAACCTTAGTAAGCCTTTACCAGTGTCATAAAATAAACCGTCTTTTTTGAGAATAAAATTTTTCGTATCTCGGAGATATTGGTTTTTCGTATATGTTATAGGTATTGTAAAACTCATCAACGCGCCCATTAGTGACCATGCTTCTTCCTTGATCTAAAACGTCATCTATGTCGGTAGTGAGGATTGGTGGTGCAGGAGTATCAAAGTTGTCGTCCAGATTGGTCTCTGCTACATCATCGTCGTTATCATCTTCATCGTAATCGTAATCATCAACGGGGTCAAAGTCAAATCCTCCTTCAGCCATTTATTTAATAAACCTATTTAATAAATTATACCGTTTTCATTATACTGCCGGTAGTATACCCTGGGCCACCAACCAATTTTGCGTGGCCAGAGCTCCACTTATAATACCCGTCAATTTACCCGCATCTTCTACGCTTAGTTTTGCTTAAATCCGGCGCTTTCATTTTGAGTAGTTTAGTTCCTACCATGGTGTATCCCATTTTTGCTAATTTTAATTTCATCAGTCTATTGTGCTCGGCTAAAGCTTTACCCTGCTGAATTCGTTTAGGATTTTTAGTCTTGGTCACTCTCGTTACCGTCGGTGATGGCGTTGTTTTTATCGGTTGGGGCGTCTCTGTCTCTGCTGGTTGAGCTGCAGGCGTTGCTGTCGCTGCTTTCTGATCTTCCATTTATTATATTAGGTTTAATTAAATTTCAATGTTTTGTTGTGATAATCGTAGCACTGGGGTTATATTAAGTTCCGTACTTGTAACAAACGTCACTCAACATACCAGCCATACTCGCGCTTATAATAGGATCAGAACTCAAGTCGTTGGTGAGTTCTTCTTCAGAATCTATAGTGACGTTATATCCTAAAACTTGTACGGGTGTAACCACAGCTAACACTCTCGAAAATAGACTTAAAGTGTATTTACCAACAGTTTGAACAATTTCATTTCCAAATTTAGTTTCGTACAGATGATACAGCTTGTCGAGTTCTTTACTGTCAAGAGCTTCGAT